>NW_025979951.1:0-5876 GCF_021869965.1 Rhincodon typus | reverse complement strand
TACTGAAGGAGTGCAAGATTGTCAGAGGATGAAATTCAGAACTTTACCATTTACTGTATAAATCCTAACTTGGTTTGACTTTCCAAAGTGCACGCCTGTATCTGTTTACAATTGTATTTACCAATCCTCAGCCCACTTCCTCATCTGATCGAGAAGCCTCTGTAAATTTTGATAACCTTCTTTGCTATCAATGACATCTCCTACTTTTGCATTATCCACAAACTTCCTCATCATGCCTTGTACATTCACATCCAAATCATTCACATAAGTAACAAATAACAAAGGTCCCAGCACCGACCCCTGTGGGACACAACTGCTGCAATACCTCCAGTGTGGACCCTTTGACAATGCGGCTTTGCTCCAGTACTGAAGCTCTGACAGTACTGACTATCTGACAATGAGGCACTCCCTCAGTCTGACATTCTCACAGTGCTGCAATCTTGTGGCACTCCAACAAGTCTGACCCCTTTAGAATGAGACACTGCCTCAAGATTGACCCTCTCACAATAATGCACCCAACAGTTCTGATCCTCTGGTGGTGCTGCATTTCCTCAATACAGACCCTATACATGTGAGGCACTTCCTCAGTTCTCACCCGCTTACAATGAGGCGCTACCTCATTATTGACTCCCTGACTCTCCAGCAGTTCTATCCCTCTGGCAATGGTTCAGCACTGGCCTGTAACAGCGAACAGATTCTCATTTTCCTCATTGTTAGTACGAACTGCAGATGCTCGAGAATCTGAGAAAACAAGGTGTAGAGCTGGATGAACTCAGCAGGACAAGCAGCATCAGAGGAACAGGAAGGCTGACATTTCGGGCCTCGACCGTTCTTCAGAAATGGGGGAGGGGAAGGCGGTTCTGAAATAAATAGGGAGAGAGGGAGAGGCGGATAGAAGATGGACAGAGGAGAAGATCGGTGGAGAGGAGACAGACAGGTCAAAGAGGCGGGGATGCAGCCAGTAGATGTGAGGGTAGGTGGGGAGTTAAGGAGGAGATAGGTCAGTCCAGGGAGAACGGACAGGTCAAGGTGGCGGGATGAGGTTAGTAGGTAGGAGATGGGGGTGGGACTTGAGGTGGGAGGAGGGGATAGGTGGGAGGAAGGACAGGTTAGGGAGGCGGGGACGAGCTGGGCTGGTTTTGGGATGTGGTAGGGGGAGCGGAGATTTTGACGCTTGTGAAGTCCACATTGATACCATTGGGCTGCAGGGTTCCCAAGTGGAATACGAGTTGCTGTTCCTGCAAACTTCAGGGGGCATCGTTGTGGCACTGGAGGCCCAGGATGGACATGACGTCTGAGGAATGGGAGGGAGAGTTGAAATGGTTCGCGACTGGGAGGCGCAGTTGTTTCGTGCGAACTGAGCGTAGGTGTTCTGCAAAGCAGTTCCCAAGCCTCCGCTTGGTTTCCCCGATGTAGAGGAGGCCACAACGGGAACAGCGGATGCAGTATACCACATTAGCAGATGTGCAGGTGAACATCTGATTGATGTGGAAAGTCTTCTTGGGGCCTGGGTTGGGGTCTTGGGAGGAAGTGTTGGGGCAGTTGTCGCAATTCCTGCGGTTGCAAGGAAAAGTGCCGGGTGTGGTGGGGCTGGAGGGATGTGTGGAGCGGACAAGGCAGTCACTGAGAGTGTGGTCCCTCCGAAAAACAGATAAGGGTGGGGAGGAAAAAATGCCTTTGGTGGTGGGATCGGATTGCAGATGTCGGAAGTGTCGGAGATGCTGCCAGACCTGCTGAGCTATTCCAGCAACGATATTTTTGTTCCTGATTTTGCTGCATCCGCAGTTCTTTTAGTTTTTGCTGTATTTTAGTGTTGATATACAGGGGGCTGTGTATTTCAGGGTTTATACACTTGGGCTCCTCCTTTTTAGGATTTATTTATCAGGGGCTGATGAAGTTGTTTTGACTAACGTGCTTATTTCAGTGAGATAAGCATATCAGAAGACTAAAATCTCACCTTCACCAGATGACCTAACTTTCGATGCTGGTTAAATTAAAATGCTTATTTGAAGCGAGTTAAGCACCACAGAGGTCAAAAATCTGAACTTCACCAAATGATACAATTCTTGATGCTCGTTTGACGAACACGCTCATTTCAGAGAGTTAAGCACTTCAGAAGATTGAAATCTCAACTTCACCAAAAGACTCAACTTTTGATGTTGTTTTGACTAACGTACCAATTTCAGCGAGATAAGCATATCAGAAGACGAAAATCTCACCTTCACCAGCTGAACTAACTTTTCATGCTGGCTAAATCAAAATGCTTCCTTCAGGGAGTTAAGCACCTCAGAAGCCAAAAATCTCAACATCACCAAATGACACAATTTTTAATGCTGTTTTGACTGACATGCATATTTTAGTAAGATAAGCACTACAGAAAACTAAAATCTGAACTTCACTAAATGACTCAAGTTTTGATGTGGGATGGACGAACAGGCATGCTCCAGTGAAATAAGCACTTCAGAAGTGCAGAATCTCGACTTCACCAAATGTCTCAAGTTTTGATGTTGTTTCGAGTAACATGCATACTTGAGTGAGATAAGCACTTCAGAAGTCAAAAATTTCAACTTCACCAAATGACTAAATTTTTAATGATGTTTTGACTAACATGCTTATTTTAGTGAGATAAGCATTTCAGAAATCAAAAAAATTTCAACTTCAATAAATGACTCAAAATTTGATTTTGTTTTTACTAAAGTGCTTATTTCAGCGAGATAAGCATATCAGAAGACTAAAATCTCACCTTCACCAGATGACCTAACTTTTGATTCTGGTTACATTAAAATGCTTCATTAAGCGAGTGAAGCACCTGAGAAAGCAGAAATCTCAACTTCACCAAATGACACAATTTTTTATGTTCGTTTGACTAACATGCTTATTTCAGCGAGTCAAGCACTATAGAAGATCAAAATCTCAACTTCACCAAATGACTCAACTTTTGATGTTGTTTTGACTAACGTGCTTATTTCAGCGAGATAAGCATATCAGAAAACCAAAATCTCAATTTCACCAAGACACTCAACTTTTGATGCTGATTTGACTAAAATGCTTATTTCAGTGAGATAAGCACTTGAGAAGTCAAAAATCTCAACTTCAACAAATGACTTCCATGTTGAAGCCGTTTTGACTAACATGCTTACTTCACTCAGATAAGCACATCAGAAGACCATAATCTGAACTTCACCAAATGACTCAAGTTTTGATGTCGGTTTGACAAACATGCTTATTTCAGTGAGATAAGCACTTCAGAAATCAAAAATCTCAACTTCACCAAATGACTCAACTTTCGATGTTGTTTTGATTAACGTGCTTATTTCAGCGAGATAAGTGTATCAGAATACGAAAATCTCACCTTCACCAGATGAACTAACTTTTGATGCTGGTTAAATCAAAATGCTTCTTTCAAAGAGTTAAGCACCGGAGAAGCCAAAAATCTCAACATCACCAAATGACACAATTTTTAATGCTGTTTTGACTAACATGCTTATTTTAGTAAGATAAGCACTTCAGAAAACCAAAATCTGAACTTCACTAAATGACTCAAATTTTGATGTTGGTCTGACTAACATGCTTATTTCAGCGATTTAAGCACTTCAGAAGGCGAAAATCTCAACTACGCCAAATGACACAACATTTGATGCTGTTTGGATTAAAATGCTTATTTCAGCGAGTTAAGCAGTTCAGAACACCAAAACCTGAACTTCACCAAATGACTGCAATTTTGATGGTGGTTTGACGAACATGCTTATTTGATTGAGAGAAGCATTTCAGAAGTCAAAAATCAAAATTTCACCAAATGACTCAACTTTTGATGTTGTTTTGACTACGTGCTTATTTCAACGAGATAAGAGTATCTGAAGACTAATATCTCAACTTCACCAAAGGACATAACTTTTAGTGCTGGTTTGACTAAAATGCTTTTTTGATTGAGAGAAGCATTTCAGAAGTCAAAAATCAAAACTTCAACAAATGACTCAACATTTGATGTTGCTTTGAATAACATGCTCAGTTCAGCGAGTTAAGCAGTTCAGAACGCAAAAATCTGAACTTTACCAAATGACTTAATTTTTAATGCTGGTTGGATTATAAAGCTTATTTAAGCGAGTTAAGCACTTCAGAAGACCAAAATCTGAACTTCACGAAATGACTCAAGTTTTCATGTTGGTTTGACTAACATGCTTATTTTAGTGGGATAAGCACTTCAGAAGAAAGAAATCTCAACTTCAGCAAATTACTCAACTTTAGATGTTGTTTTGACTAACATGCTTATTTGAGTGAGATAATCACTTCAGAAGGCAAAAATCTCAACTTCACCAAATGACAGAATTTTTGATGCTGTTTTTATTAATGTTCTTATTTCATCGAGATAAGCACATCAGAAGACACCAATCTGAACTTCACCAAATGACTCAATTTTTTATGTTAATTTGACGATCATGCTTATTTCAGCTAGTAAAGCACTTCAGAAGGTCAAAATCTAAACATCACAAAATGCCACAACTTTTAATATTGTTTTGACTAACGTGCTTATTTCAGCGAGATAAGCATAGAAGAAGACCAAAATCTCAACTTCACCAAATAACTCAACTTTTGATGTTGTTTTGACTAACGTGCTTATTTCAGAATGATAAGCATATCAGAAGACTAAAATCTCAACTTCACCAAAGAACATAATTTTTGATGCTGGTTTGAATAAAATGTTTATTTCAGTGAGATGAACACTACAGAAGTCAAATATCTCAACTTCATCAAGTGACATGATTTTTGATGCTGGTTAGACTAACATGCTTATTTAACTTCGATAAGCACTTCAGAAGACCAATATCTCACTTCATCAAAAAATGTTCGGTTTTGATGTTGGTTTGAATGACATGCTTATTTCATGAGATGAGCACTTCAGAAGATCAAAATATCAACTTCACAAAATGACTCCACTTTTAATCTTGTTTTGACAAACATGATTATTTCAGTGAGAAAAGCTCTTCAGAAATAAAAAATGTCAACTTCATCCAATGTCTCAACTTTTTATGCTGTTTTGACAATATGCTTACTTAAGTGAGATCAGCACTTCAGAAGACCAAAATCTGAACTTCACTAAATGACTCAAATTTTGATGTTGGATTGAGTAACAGGCTTCCTCCAGTGAAGTAAACACTTCAGATGTGAAGAATCTCGACTTCACCAAATGACGCAACTTTTGATGTTGTTTTGAGTAACAATGCATATTTGAGTGCGATAAGCACTTCAGAAGATTAAAATCTCAACTTCACCAAATGACCTAATTTTTAATGCTGTTTTGACTAACGTGCTTATTTCAGCGAGATAAGCATAGCAGAAGACCAAATTCTCAACTTCAACAAGACACTTAACTTTTGATGCTGTTTAGACTAACATGCTTATTTCAGTCAGATAAGCACTTCAGAAGATCAAAATCTCAACTTCACCAAATGACACAACTTTTGATATTGTTTTGACGAACGTGCTTATTTCAGCGAGATAAGCATCGCAGAAGACCAAAATCTCAACTTCAACAAGACACTCAACTTTTTTTGCTTTTTTGACAGCATGCTTTTTTTCAGTGAGATCAGCAATTCAGAATACTATATTCGAACTTTATTAAATGACTCAAATTTTGTTTTGTTTGATTGACTAACAGACTTCCTCCAGTGAAATAAGCACTTCAGAAGTGACGAATCTCGACTTCACCTAATGACTCAACTTCTGATGTTTTTTTTTTGAGTAACATACATATTTGAGTGAGATAAGCACTTCAGTCGACCAAAATCTGAACTTCACCAAATGACTCAATTTTTGATGTTGGTTTGACTAACATGCTTATTTCAGTGCGATAAGCACTTCAGAAGATCAAAATCTCA
>NW_025979950.1:436-5876 GCF_021869965.1 Rhincodon typus | reverse complement strand
TGAATAACCAAGGTCTTTTCCCCGGGGCAAGGGAGTCCAAAACTAGAGGGGTAATGCAATGTGGAGCTGGAGGAACGCAGCAGGCCAGGCAGCATCAGAGGGTGGATAGGTGGGAGAGAAGATGGGACAGGCTGTGTCGGGTCAAGGAGGTGGGGATGAGAGGGAGGGTTGGACATGGGATGAGGCCGGGGGTGGGGAGATTTTGAAACTGGAATCAGAAGCCATAGGTTTAAGGTGAGGGGGGAAAGATTTAAAAGGGACTTAAAGGGCAACTTTTTCACGCAGAGGGTGGTGCGTGTATGGAATGAGCTGCCAGAGGGAAATACATTTGTACAGGTACATGGATAGGAAAGGTTTAGAGGGATATGGACCGAGTGCAGGCAAGTGGGACTAGTTCAGTTTGGGAAACCTGGTTGGCATGACACAATGGGCTGAAGGGCCTGTTTCCGTGCTGCGTGACTCTATAAATCCCACCCCTTAGCAATGACACACCCATCCCATGAAAGGATTTAACAAAATACAAATGGAATGCTTCTTCTGTCAAGATCAGACTGATGATGCTCAGTCCCTTCAACATCATTGAAGTCATAATTTTATCCTGGATCCTGGTTATTTAGAGCCATAACAAGGCAGATGAGGTCCTTCGGCCTGTCGAGTCTGTCCCACTTTCCAACACTTGAATGTAAGTTCTGATGCCCATCTGGGTACTTTTTAAAGGTTGTGAGGTTTCCTGCCTGTTCTGCTCCCCTCTCTAGGTGCTGATAGCCCACGGGGGGTGGTGAGTGGTTAAGCTGACATGCTAAGGTGGTTCCTGTATCTCGGCTCCACCTCAGTCTCCGCAGGGAGAGCTCAGTTCCTGGGCTGCTCGTTGTCGAATAGCCAGATCCGGTTCGGAGCTCACCCTCGGGATGTCTCTCTTTCAGGGGGACCTTTATTGAATTCCGGAATGGGATGCTGAATGTGTCACCCATCGGCCGGAACTGCACCCTGGAGGAACGCATCGAGTTCTCTCGGATTGACAAGGTAATCCATGGGGTGGGGACACAGTTTTCAGCACACACTGCCCTCCTGAATCCTCACACATGAGGGTAGGGGGCAGGACACTGTGGACGACCCTACACCCTGAGGGCTGTAGCAGTTCAAGGTGGCAGCTCACCACCACCACCTTCTCAAGGGGGCAGTTAGGGATAGGCAATAAATGCTGGGCCCAGCCAGCGACACCCACGTCCTAAGGAACAATGAACATCAGACACTGAAGGGCTTTTCCTATGCTATGCCCCAGTGAATAGCTTCACATTGCAACATCAGAAACAGGAGGAGGCCATTCGCACTCTCAAGCCTGCTATCCCTTCAGTGAGGTAGCAGCATTATCAGTCCTTCCAACCCTTCCCCACCCCACCCATTCCATCTTGGGTTTTAAAGAAGCAGGAAATGGAACTTTGACAGATGACCCGAACACCATAAAGACCTCTTTCCGTTTTAATCTCTCCAGCTTCCCACCTTCTCCTTCTTCAGCAGACCCTCAGGGTCAATGGTGACTGGCTTCCCCCAACACTGCCCCCGCCCCACCCACCCACCCACCAACAGTTCCATGGGTTCAGAGACTGTTGATAGTCCGATGTGTGATAAGCAGATGCTAGTGGGGGGTGGGGACGTGCTGGTGGATATTCACGTGTGCACACTCACACACACACACGCGTGCACACACCAGGAGCGTCCTGCCCTGACTGAGGTGTGAGACAAGATGTTGCTTTGGGGAGTCTGGTGTGATGTAAACAATTGATGTGAGCCCCCTCCCAGCCCCCAACCCCACGGAGCTGGTTGCAAGAGATTTTTATTCTCGGGGGGGTAGGAGGGTGTGAGCTTGACTGAGAGAGGAAAAGCTGTTACTTAAGCACCTTGTACTATCTGCCCTATCACAGCCCTTTCATTCTGTGTCCCCCCCCCACCCCCCAAACCCAAGTCTCCTGGTTGAAACCTGTTCCCCAGCTGTACCTGATGAAGGGTCAGTGAAGTGAAACATGAACTGTGTCTGTGTTTCCAGCACTCACTGTTCCAACACTCAGCACCTGATTACCCTCACTCGGAACGGGAGCGCTCGGTCCCTGGCTCACAGCTGGTCTGGCCGGACACAAGAACTGATTCATTCTCACCTTCTCCTCCGTTGTTTCCACAGGAGGAGAAGATCAGGGAGAAGTTTGTTGCAGCCTTACAGAAGGAGTTTGCTGGTAAAGGAGTGAAGTGTACAAGAGGCAAGTCAGCATCATCTGTGTGTGTGCGTGTACCTGTGTGTGTGTGTGTGTGTGTGTGCGCGCGCGCACGCACGTGTACCTGTGTGTTTGTGTGTGCGTGTACCTGTGTGTGTGTGCGTGTGCGTGTACCTGTGTGTGTGTGTGTGTGTATGCGTGTACCTGTGTGTTTCTGTGTGTGTGTGTGCAGTGTCTGACTGTCTGTGTCTTTGCATGTATCTGTGCCTGTGTGAGAAAACAGAAACAGTACAACACAGGAACAGGCCCTTTTACTATATGCTTTCCTGTTGCACTTGACCTCCCAAAACGCATCATTTCACACTTGTTTGGATTGAACTCCATCTGCCATTTTTCCACCTGGCTCTCAAACTGATTTATATCCTGCCATATCCTTTGATAATCTTCCTCACTTTCCACAACTCCACCAATTTTTTTGGCGTCTGTGAACTTACTACATTTTCGTCTAAATAGTTTATATAAAGTACAAACCACCAAGGTCCCAGCGCTGATCCTTGTGGAACATCACTGGTCACAGACCCTCAGTCATAAAAACCCTTCCACAACTACTCCCTGCTTTCAGTGATCAAGCCAATTTTGTATCCAACTTGCCGACTCACTGTGGATCCCATGTGACTTCATCTTCTGGACCAGCCTATCCTGAGGGATTGTGTCAAATGCTTTAGTAAACTCCACGTAGATGGCATCCACTGCCCGTCCCTTATCAATCACCTTCCACCACTTTCTCAAAAAATTCAAACAGGTTTGTGAGTCAAGACCTTCCCTGTATAAAGCCACACTGACAATCCCTAATAACTTCATTCTTTTCTAAATGTGAGGAAATCATATCCCTGAGAATCTTCTCTAATAATTTCTGAACCACTGACATAAGGTTCACTGACCTTTCATTTCCTGGATTATACCTGTTGCCCTTCTCAGATTTAAAAAAAAAACACCACTGGCTATTTTCCAGTTTTCTGGGACCTCACCTGTTGCTAAAGAGGATATAAAGATCTCTGTAAAGGCCCAGCAATCTTATTATTATGGGATGGAGCCCATTAGGCCCTGGAGTCTTATCTACCTTGATGTTTTTCAAGATAGCCACCACCTTCCTAATATCATAATGCCTTAAAATATCAACAAATCCCTCCACCACCCATGTGCTTCTTGGTGGATTGTGATGTGAAGTACTCATTAAAGGACTTGGCTCACTTCACCTGGCTCCACACATAAATTTCCTCCTTTATCCCTTTTTTTTCCTTTATTCATTCACAGGATGAGGGTATCGCTGGCCAGGCAGCATTTATTGCCCGTCCCTAATTGCCCAGAGTGCAGTCGAGAGTCAACCACGTTGCTGTGGTTCTGGAGTCTCATGTAGGCCCAGACCAGGTAAGGATGGCAGTTTCCTTCCCCAAAGGACATTAGTGAACCAGATGGGTTTTTCCGACAATCGACAATGGATTCATGGTCATCCTTAGATTCTTAATTCTAGAGATTTTTTATTGAATTCAAATTCCACCATCTGCTGTGGTAGGATTCGAACCCAGGTCCCCGGAACATTATCTGAGTCTCTGGATTAACAGTTTAACAATAATACCACTAGGCCGTTACTTCCCGTATCCTGAGTGGACCTATTGTTTCTCTAACTTGTTCCTAATTTACATGTGAAATGCCTTGGGATTCTCCTTAGTCCTACTTGCCAAGGACATTTCTAGCCCTCTGAGTTCCTTGTTTAAGTCCCTTCTACTTTTCTCAAGGGCCTTGAGAAAGTTTCCTCAACCTGGCATGTTCTTCCTTTTCCTTTTTGAAAAGGCTTTCACTATCCCTTGACACCAGGGTTTCTGAATCTTGAAACTGTTATCTTTCATCCCCACAGGAACATGCTGGTCCTGAGCTCTGATCAACTGGCCTTTAAAAGACTTGCACATGTCAGATATGGATTTACCCTCAAACAGCTGTCCCCAATCTAATTTCTCCAGTTCCTGCCTAATACTGTTGTAATTAGCCTTCCCCCAATGTCGCACTTTCATCCAAGGACCAGTCTTATCCTTATCTTAAAAACTTTCAGAATTATGATCACTATTCCTAAAATGCTCCCCCACTGAAAATTTGATCACTTGGCCAGACTCATTCCCCAATACAAGGTTTAATATGGCTCCTTCCATAGGTGGGCTACCTACATAACGTTTCAAGGAAGCCTCTTGGATGTACCGAACAAATTCCGCCCCATCTAAGCCCCTGGCACTTCCCGTTAATATTGGGGAAGTTAAAATCACTCTGTGTGTATGTGTGTTTGTGTGTCTCTCTGTGAATGTGTGTTTGTGTGCGCACACAGGTGCGTACGTGAGTAATGATGTGGGTACGAGAGTGTGTGCAAGTGTGTGTGACGGTGTATGCATGAGTGTGTGTGAGTGTGAAGCTGTAACTCTGCATGTTATTCCTTTCTCCTGTCCTGTCGCACTGCTTTCTGTTGTGAACTTTGCCCTTTTACCAAACGTTTAGAAGCTGTGTTCCGTGTGGTTTGTGTTCACACAGCATTTACAAAGTGGGATCAAGGGCTGAATCTATAACTAACCAGCAATCTAAACTGTAACCTGACTGAGATTGAGCAAGTTTGGTCTGCAGGCTCCTCTCGGCAAGAGCTATCACGCCTGGAGATGGATGGGCAGCCAATTAGAACAAAACTTTATGCTGTTTTCATCAAAGAGCCTTGTTTACATCTCTGTCAGTGCAAAGGTCATTCATTTCTCAACAGGGCAACTGTCTAGAAGTGAAATGTTAGCAGGGCACAAAGCAGTCAGCAAACAGAAATATAGATCAACTAACACCCAACATACAAGTACATACACAGCCACATAAACAGACATACAGGCACACACTCACAATCACAAATACATACAAACACAGACACACATGCACATTCTCACAGACACACACATACATACACTCACATGTATGCTGACAGACATACACACGTACATACACGCACTCACTCTCAAACACACAGACACAGACATACAGGCACAAACTCAGAGACACGCAGTTAGAGAGACACACACCCACACGTGCTCTCACACACTCACTCTTTCTCTTTCTCTCTCTCACACACACACACCGCACAGTCTCACTCTCTCTCTTACTCACACACACGCGCAGTCTCTCTCTCTCTCTCACACACACGCGCAGTCTCTCTC
>NW_025979950.1:0-336 GCF_021869965.1 Rhincodon typus | reverse complement strand
GAGGCGCAGAAACATGATGTGCCTGTGCTGTCTAACCAGACTCCATCCCCGTCCCGTAGTGAGCACAGCACCTCCTGCTGAGGGAACAGAAAACCTTCTTCATTCCAGGCCTCACTGTGACTTTCTCTTCCAGGAGGAATGATCAGTTTCGATATCTTTCCCGAGGGCTGGGACAAACGGTACTGCCTGGATATCCTGGAAAAGGACGGGATTAAAACCATCCACTTCTTTGGGAATGAGACTGAGCCGGTGAGAACTGACGAGAGGGTCAGGAGGTCGACGAGAGGGTCAGGAGGTCGACGAGAGGGTCGGGGGGGTCAACGAGAGGGTTGGGGG
>NW_025979949.1:0-5877 GCF_021869965.1 Rhincodon typus | reverse complement strand
GGGGGAGGGGAGATTTTGAAACTTGTGAAATCCACATTGATACCATTGGGCTGCAGGGTTCCCAAGCGGAATATGAGTTGCTGTTCCTGCAACCTTCGGGTGGCATCGTTGTGGCACTGCAGGAGGCCCAGGATGGACATGTCGTCTGAGGAATGGGAGGGGGAGTTGAAATGGTTCGCGACTGGGAGGTGCAGTTGTTTGTTGCGAACCGAGCGTAGGTGTTCTGCAAAGCGGTCCCCGAGTCTCCGCTTCGTTTCCCCGATGTAGAGGCAGCCACACCGGGTACAGCGGATATTTTACTTGCACCCTTTTAGTTTCCTCAGACGAAATAAGAGAGTTTCTTCGGAGCTAGTTGTTCATAAATGTTTGGGAACTTGTGGATACAAAACTTTATTTGTTTTAGATTAAAGTTTCAGAGTCGGAATTGTGCTTACACTGTAGGCAACAGGGGCTTCAAATGCACTTCCAAAAATTGGTCCGGAACTTCAACAGCAAAATCAAATATCCTCAATCCCTCTCAAGTTCTGAAGGAAGGTTATCGATCTGAAATGTAAAGTCTGCTTCCTTCGCTGGAAGATGCCTGACCTGTCAAGTTTTTTCTAGCATTCTCTGCGTTTACCTCATAAACGTAGTGTCCACTGGCCTCCACATTCGAAGGTCATCATCAGGACAAGGATGTGTATGATTGCAAAGATAACAAAAAAAAATCTGTCCGCGAGCGCAAAAAGATTTTGATAACCATTCTGAGGAGCAGCTAGGCATGCATGAAGACGATGTTCCAACCACTACACTGTTAACAGAGTCCTCACTGTTGACTCTGTTTCTAGAATCCTCTCTCTCTCTCTCTCTCGCCTCCCCTCCCCCAGCCGCCCCTATTACTCAAGTGCGGTTCTGAGGGCAGGCTCAACTCAGACGCATGCGCAGTGTACGCAACAACCCAATATAACGTCACTACTTTATCTGGGCGCGAGCAGTTTTAGCGCTAACAGAGGCGGCTTGGAAGCTGTGTGGTGAGGTTGACGTTCAAAATCATCTTGGCTATTTACCGCAGCGAGAACGCTCAGCAGTGCAAAGGGAACATTTGACTTTATCAAATATGGTGCACGTCGTCCGTTTTCTTCCTAGAAAGGTAGCGAGAAACCAAACGAACTGGAGAATTCATCTCCTCGCCTGCGGTATTTTGGTTCTGGCTTTTCTTTGTTGAGGCGCGAAGACCGTGGTTCCAATGACAACCTAACTTTGCGGCTGCGTGGCGATAGTGATTGACAGGACGACTGATCAATGGAGTCATTGTGAGCGAGCGGTGTAGCCAATCAGGGAGGGAGGAGGTGGGGTGGGTTCAATTGCCAAGAGCATTAAGTTTGGTAGAGCTGTGGCTAGAAGAACGCGACGGATCGATTTTATTTTGGGGGGGGGGGAAGGCTATATTTTTGGACGTTAACGGTCGCGGTGCGGGTCCCGCGGGAGTCGGGAGGGTGTTAAGACGACGGTCGCCCGTGACTGAAGAGCGACTGATCAGAGAGAAATGAGACCGAAATCCAGTCAACCTGCTGTACGGCCACGTAGCGCAATCTTTTTTTTTAAGTTCCTCTTTTTTTTTCCCCGCCGGTGGTTGTGAGGTCTGGAAGAAATGATCGGGTGGTATGTCCATCGGGTAGCCTGACCTCCTCTTTGCTTCCCCTCCGCGCTTGGTTCGCTGCTGCTGTCGCTGGCCTGAATCCGTTTTGATCGGTGCGGGCTGTATGAGAGCAGAGCGCGCACATGGCGTGGGAGTCGCTGCAATTCGGACCGGCCCGCCTCACGGTGCGCTTTAATAACGAGAGCGTTAAAAATCTTTCGTTAGACGTTATTTTTGAATTCAAGATGAGAAGGCCGTGCGGGGTGTTTTGGGGCGGGCGCGGGAAAAAAAAAGCGGAAGGAGGGCTTCTGGGCCCTGCAGTTATACGATAGGCGAAGGAGGCAAGCGATGATTATACGGTTGTGGTTTGTCAGGTCAGCAGGACGTGAGAAAAGTCGAGTCTCGGATCCCGTCATTTTTGAGGTGAAATGACTCGAATGATCGGTGGGTTGAAGCTGGCTGTTGGCTGGAAAGAGAATTCCGATCAGTATGAAGATCAGAATTAGTAAGAAAAACCCGTGAACTGCTTACAGACTCGACCTGATGTGGGTGCTGGTAATCTGAAACCAGAGAGAAAAAGGCTGTTCGCACTCAGCCGTCCTGGCCGCATCTTATGGAGAAAGTTAACATTTTAACTCTGACTTTTATTTGGAGCTGCGGTTTGTTTGGCATAGGGCTGGTATGAGGGAGGGTGCGGATTCTGTAAATCCGAGGTCGGAGTTGACACAGATGGAGAAATTACGATCTGGTTCTCAGAGTTTTGATAAAAGCCTGAATATATTTTTGGGGTCTTATGCTGATGGAAAACGGTGTGCGACGGTGCTTGCAAAAGAGATTGTACAGCGGGTCGGGAAGGATTATGCGTTTGAGCATCTTTATTTGAGGAGGAGTCAGAAAAATCTTGTTTTGTCTTGCCACATCCTGTTTTGCTCGAAATATTTTGTAATTCACTATGTTTAGTCTGAGAATTTTAATCTGTTTATAACTTTGCAATTCTTTAAAACATACGTCGGTGTTTAACAGCTGGAATATCCAAGTACGTTATTTTGTTTCTTCAGTGAAGGGACTAAGTTTCAGTGACACAGAAAATATTAGTTAGGAAATCAAGTTTGTTTGAACAGCAGTTGAGGGGCTGTAACCAGATTTGTACATTAACGGGTGTCGGGTAGTATTTCTGGTGAATTCTAGAACCCGCTTCAGATCGAGTACATTTAAGTAGTTAGCGACCCATAGCGGCTAGAGAAAGTGTATGACAGGTCAGTTGGGTGCGCTTTCCTGATCTCGGGTGCTTTTTGGTCTGCATTTGAGCCTCTTAAAGTGAAAATAATTTTTTGTTAGAATCATAGAAATTTACAGTACAGAAGAACCCATCCTTCGATTCGACCCATCACGGCTGCAGCTTCTCGCGAAATTGCTACCCAGCAAATCCCATTCTCTAGTCCTATCTCCATAACCTTCTTAAAAAAAAAAAAACTGGTACCTATATATTAAAATTTGTTTCTACCTCGCATGGAGTTCCCCTTCATATCTTGCCTTTTTATACAGGATTGTCCTTGTGTCACTTTGTACATTGAGCCTGTTGTTGTTGTCTTGTCTAGTGGGTTGGTTGCCAGGTGTCAAACTTTTTCTATTTTAAATTTTTCCCAGCCGATATCTGCCTCCACTGGAGGGAGTAGGCAAGCAACCCCTTAGCTATAGCACTAGAATATGATGATAGTGAATTGTAGAAATTTTAGTCACATCATTTGTTCCACCATTTAAAAAAAAACCAAAATAATTGCAGGTCCTGTAAATCAGAAAGAACAGAAGTTCGTAGAAAAGCTCAGCAGGTCTGGCAGCATATGTGAAGAAGAAAATCAGTTAACATTTCAGGCCCGGTGACCCTTCCTCAGAACTTGGTTTATCTTCTCAGATTTTTTTCTTCACAGATGCTGTCAGACCTGCTGAGCTTTTCCAGCAGCCTCTGTTTTTGCACTTGTTCCATCGTGCCTGTTTTGAAGCTATATTCATGTTCGAATGGTCAAAATCGCTTTGCAAACCACTTATTCTTGCTAAATTTCATTATTGATTTGGTATTGAACTCTTGCTTTCGTCACTTGTAGACTTGTCTTTTCTAGTGGATGGAGTCCTTGCTTTGATGATCTCCCTCAAGGTGCCCTTGTATTTGAGTGAATTAATGCTGCAGAATCCTGCCCACATGCCGTGTGTATTCTCACAATAGTTGCATGACGATGCTTTGTGCGGATCAGTTGTTATGCTTTTCTTTAATAAAATATTCCTTCAGATCATTTTAAATTTGAAAGCCTGGGTTTCTTTCCAAAGGCATTTGATGTTTTAACTGGTAAATGAAAGTTCATTTTTACATTTCTTTGCACTTGAACGTTCATGGTTCTTCACAGCCAGTAAAGTAGTTTTGAAGTACTCCCACTGAATGGGCTTCAACAGTGCAACACCTCGTCAACTGTCAGCCTGGATTATATGTTGGAAAGGGAGTTGTATGTACTTCCTGACTTGGACAAGAATACCACTTTGATATGAAAATAATTAAAATGTAAAGTTTGACAGTAACATCCCATTGGATAGTACATTGAATCTGCTGCTATATCCTCTTTTCCCTTGTAAGAAAACTTGCCTAAATTTTCCAGTTGTCATTTTTTTTTTGAATTGTCACTTGGAGAGACAGAAGAGTTGTTCCTATGAAATCAGCATAACTGTATTTGTATAGACATTTGTGTGTGGTAGAATTCTCGATCTTACTTGTGTAGATAGGATAGATTTCAAATGAAATTTCCCTGAAAAATGGGGAGGAAATGGGAATTGTCAATTCATCCTATGAATAAGTCCTTTTTATTTATTATTTTGTATAGTCTCTAATGTATCAAATAATAATTTATACAGTCCGCCTGCCTTTTCTAGTTTTTAATTTCCCAGAACTAACATCTTGTTTTTGTTTTCTCCCCCCGCCTTCACTTAATACCTCGAATTTTCTGTATCTTCTCACGATTCTAATCTCTTGCACTATTTCTTGCAACTTATCTTTTTTCATAGTTGCTGCCACAAAGTTTGATTTTCTTTCTGTAACTATATGCAAATCATTTGAAAGCAGATCAAGAACCAACGTTTGCCTGCATGTATTCATTTAATTTGGTATCTATCAACTGTCTGTTCATTCATACTCTCCCTTTGGTCTGTCAGACTGCCAGGGTGCTTAGTGCTTTACTCTTATTTTTAATGTCAACAGTCCTTCTAGATAAAACCTCTTAAAATCTGAATATGCCACGTCTATTTGTCTACGTTTGTTCAGTGAAATCCATACAATTCTGGTGGCTAGAGATAGTAGGAACGCTGGTGGCTACTCCACTTCCACAGTATTTGATTATAACTTTAGCCAGTGAGTTTTCATTCCATTCCTTGAAATGGTTTTGAATTTGAGCAGCAACCTTCTTGATTAAGATAATATGGAATTGTATGCATTCTGTTAGTAGAAGGACTTGAGGTATTGCTGTGTAAAACATTGTGAAACAATTGATTGTGCTTTTCTTTTTTTTAAAAAAATGCTGTTTACAAATTCAAAGCACCTTTTAAATGAGACAACAAGGTGCAGGGCTGGATGAACACAGCAGGCCAAGCAGCATCATAGGAGCAGAGAGGCTGACGTTTCGGGCCTAGACCCTTCATCAGAAAAGGGGGAGGGGAAGGGGGTTTTGAAATAAATAGGGAGAGAGTGGGAGGCGGATAGAAGAGGGATAGAGGAGAGGATAGGTGGAGAGGAAACAAACAGGTCGAATAGGCGGGGATGGAGCCAGGAAAGGTGAGTGTAGGTAGGGAGTTAGGAAGGGGATAGGTCAGTCCAGGGAGGACGGACAGGGGTGGGATGAGGTTGGTCGGTAGGAGATGGAGGTGCGGCTTGAGGTGGGAGGAGGGGATAGGTGGGAGGAAGAACCGGTTAGGGAGGCAGGGACGAGCTGGACTGGTTTTGGGATGCAGTGGGGGGAGGGGAGATTTTGAAACTTGTGAAATCCACATTGATACCATTGGGCTGCAGGGTTCCCAAGCGGAATATGAGTTGCTGTTCCTGCAACCTTCGGGTGGCATCGTTGTGGCACTGCAGGAGGCCCAGGATGGACATGTCGTCTGAGGAATGGGAGGGGGAGTTGAAATGGTTCGCGACTGGGAGGTGCAGTTGTTTGTTGCGAACCGAGCGTAGGTGTTCTGCAAAGCGGTCCCCGAGTCTCCGCTTCGTTTCCCCGATGTAGAGG
>NW_025979948.1:0-5877 GCF_021869965.1 Rhincodon typus | reverse complement strand
GCTGTGTTCCTCCAGCTCCACACGGTTTTATCTCAGACTCCAACATTGGCAGTTCTTACCATCTCCAAGGATGTGCAGGTTAGGTGGATTGGCCATGGGAGTTACAGGGATGCTGTAGGTTTGGGTGAAATGCCCTTTGGAGGATTGGTGTGAACCCAATGGGCTGAATGGCCTGTTTCCACACTGTAGGCGTTCTAACAATTGCTCAGTGGATCCTAGAACCTAAGGCTGATGCATGCCTGGCTCAATCTAGCAGCAACCAGTGTCTTGTGCTCCTGAGCCCTTCGGGGTATTTTAACTCATTGCATGACCTTCAGACATGAGTGTGTTGCTTGGGTAATGAATCAGTGTCATGCACAGTAACTGCCGATAGGATTTGGCAGCAGTTTGGCATCCTAATGATATATTGAGGGAGTGACAAAGTATGTGTAATGAAGTGAAACTTCACAATACAGCCATGTTATTTTGCACTGGGACCTATAATTAACCAGAGTAATTTAGATGCATTTTGCCTGGAGGAAACATTTACTTAATTTATGTGAAAGCGTTGCAATGGGAGAAAGGGCATGAGAGACTATTGGCTTGGCCCAGGTTGGGCGGGCAATGCTGGGGGGTTTGGGGGGTGTAGCCAGAGTTACTGTCAGCCACCAGGAAAGCACAAACTGAGTGGACTTTTACCCTTGGCTTCATCCACCTTCAGTCTGCAGTCTGTCTTGTTGCACTCAGAAGGAAGAAATGATTTAATCTTATGCTTGGGTGGTGCGTTGGCAGGTGTCCCTCTTGGATGAGTCTGGCCTGTTTTCACAGCTGCCAGGGAAACAAGTAAACAGTCAGAGTCACTGCCAGACATATGGAAAGATGGTCAGGGCCTCACTCACCTCCAATAAAAGAGGGTGAGCACAATGAAACAATCGCTCTCAAACAGCTCCTCCATATACACGAACGTATTACTGTAACATATATTTATGACTTGTGAATACAGGACACCATTTCAGAGTTTGTGGGTGACACGACGCCTAGAAATGTGATAGGCTGTGAGGAGGATAGCGACGGCCTTCAGGACGGAATGGTGACACGGCAGAAACACATTGACAGACAGCAGTGAGATGTGATTTGATACAGACAGCAAACATAAACCGAGTGGTGCAGCTCAAAAGGGGCGCCTCAGAAAGGTGACAGCGAGTTGCAAAGGCTGTTAATTAGTTTTATAATTACTGGGATGGAGTGCAAAAGCAAGGACATAATGTTAGACACCCGGCTTGAATATTTTATCCTACCCTTGGTCAACTGCAATGGGGCTGTTGGTTCTTAAGGCCTTGGTGAGGCTACAGAGGAGATACTTACTCAAAATATACCATGGATGGCGGACTTCAGATACCATGGGGAAACTACAGAAGCTGTATTTCTCCTTACAGCAGAGGAGGTTAAAGAGAGATTTAGCCAAGATTCTCATTATTATGAAGGGTTTTCAAAGAAGAAATGGACAGGACTGTCTCCAGTAGTGGAAGGAACCAGACAGCATTGAATTATAACGCTTGGCATAAAGGCTAGAAATGGCGTGCAGAGAAATGTTGCTTTGCAGAGAGTTGGTTGTTATGATCTCAAAGATGGTGAAAATACATTCAATTCAGATGGGAATTGGAGAAATACTTGAAGTGGAGTCATTTGCAGGGCTATGAGGAAACAGCAGGCGAACGGGACTAACCGGATCACTATCAAAGAAGATACCATGGCCAGAGCAAACCTTTCCCCTACTGCATCATTCTACAATCGTGTCATTCTCTGCAGATCTTGCAATAGATAATCGAAAAGGCAGAGCCTTAAGGAACAGCTGGTGCCAAAGCTGAAATTGATACACTTGTGTCAGACAGAATCATATAGTGCAGAAGGCAGTGCATTCCAGATCCTAACCACTCACGGCATCAAAAGGTTTTTCAAGGATAATAGAACACAGTTGCCCACACACGGATCAAAATTTCCATTTCACTGCCTGACAGCCAATGCTCCTGTGTTTTTTTTCTCAAGTACTCGGGAAATTTCTTTAAGTGCAATGCTGTGGTACTTAAAGGGGTTACCGTGGGGTACCAAGGGGTTAGTCACCTCTAGATTGTCACTGGTCTCCAACTTGGGCAGAACAACAACGTATCCATATCATACATTCATTTTATATACACTCAGATGATATACTCATATCATATATTCATATAGCATAGCCATATAATGCAGCTAAATTACACATCAATATTAGACACCCATATTACACACTGGAACAAAAACAAAGTTGCTGGAAAAGCTCAGCAGGTCTGGCAGCATCTGTGAAGGAGAAAACAGAGTTAACGTTTCGGGTCTGGTGACCCTTCCTTGACCGGACCCGAAACGTTAACTCTGTTTTCTCCTCCACAGATGCTGCCAGACCTGCTGAGCTTTTCCAGCAACTTTGTTTTTGTTCCTGATTTACAGCACCCACAGTTCTTTTGGTTCATATTACACACTGATTCTGTACACCTATATTACACAACCATATTAAACATACATATCAATTTAGCAAAATTCAGAACCTCACAAACTCTCAATGTGTTTCACAACAAAGTACTTTCCTAAGTAGTCACTATAGGAAGAAATGAGTGACCAATTTGTGCAGAACAAGGCCACTGCAAAAACCTGATTCTTGGCCAGATATTTAGAGACACTGTTGAGAATTAATCATTAGGCTGGAAATCAGGAGAACTGCCCCGCATCCCAACAACACCATGGGATCTTTAATGAAACAAAGAACTGCAGATAGAGACAAAAAAAAATGCTGCAGATGCTGGAATCCAAGGTAGACAAACAGGAGGCTGGAAGAATACAGCAAGACAGGCAGTTCCTGGAGGAAAGGAGCAGTCAATGTTTCGGGTATAACCCTTCCTCAGGACCCTGAAGGACATATTGTTAAACTCCTGCCTTGAATATGTTACCCTACCTGCCTGGTAGGATGCTGCGGGGCTTGCAGTGTTCTTCCAGCCTGCTGTTTGTCTAAAGAACTGCAGATGCTGGGCAGATAACAGAAATTGCTGGAGAAAGTCTGACAGAACTAAAGGAGGGTCACTGGACTTGAAACTTTAACTCTGTTTTCTCTCCACAGATGCTGCCTGACCTGCTGAGTTTCTCCAGCAATTTCTGTTTTTGCATGTACCATGAGATTTTTTAATGTCCACTTGAGAGAGAAGGTTTGATTTTCACTCTCGTTACACTCTCCCTGAGGGCTGGTAAAGAGAGAGCTTCCAATATAGGGCCCAAACATCCATCTTGTTATATTTTAATATACCAGATGTGCCGGTATGGGATCTGAAATAGTTGTATCGACCTGAATCAATGGAGATGCCATTAATCCTTCTTCTTGGTATCAGCCTAATTTTCTGATACCCAAATGAGCAAAGATGTCCACACAAAGTCTTTAGCAGAGGTTAGGGTTAGTTTTGGTATTCAGAATAGGTTTATTACATGGTACTTAATAGCTACTTACATTACATCTGAGTGACAAGATTCCCTATAAGTATACATTACTATTAGTTACCTATACTTAGCTCTCAACTAGACCCAAACTAGAACATCAGTTATTCTCCTCTAGGAACAGTACTCCATATCCCGATGGGGAGAGTTTATCTTGTGATGTCAGTTAACCCTTTCAGGTCCTAACTGCTTTACACAATACATCCCATTAGAACTCCTCTCAAAGATCAGTGAACCTATTTGGAGGAGAGTAAGTCTCCATCCCACTCCCTGAGGACGAAGTGAACTGAGAGCTCCTGCATTACACAGACGCTGACAGTTCTCATCCATAGTGGACTCCAGACGACAGTTTAATGGGAGTCTGTCAAGTGGCACCAATATTCTGGCCTTAGTGGTCAAACACAATGATTGCTGAATCCATTTATACATTAATGTGGCTCAGTGGTATCACCTCTTGTTTTCAGGAGGTCATGGGTTAAGCACATTCTGGAGATTTGAGCACAGTATTGCAGGGAGAGCAGCTAGTGCCATCAGCCATCAAAACTGGGCAAATTCAAAGCACAATGCAGTCACTTCAAGATGCTACGCATCCATATCACATACCATTTTACATACCCATACCATATACTCAGATGATATATTCATATCATATATTCATATAATATAGCCATATTACTCACCTAAATTATACATCAATATTAGACACCCATATTACACACTGATTCTGCACACCAATATTACACAACCATATTAAACATACACGTCATTTTGGCAACATTCAGAACCTCACAAATTCTCAATGTGTTTCACAACAAAGTACTTTCCTAAGTAGTCACTATAGGAAGAAATGAGTGACCAATTTGTGCAGACTGAGGCCGCTGCAAAAACCTGATTCTTGGCCAGATATTTAGAGACACTTGTTGAGAATTAATTATTAGGCTGGAAATCAGGAGAGCTGCCCCACACCCCAACAACACCATGGGGTGGCACGGTGGCACACAGCTGCCTCACAGCGCCAGGGACCCGGGTTCAATTCGACCCTCGGGCGACTGTGTGGAGTTTGCACATTCTCCCCGTGTAAGCGTGGATTTCCTTCAGGTGATTCGGTTTCCTCCCACAGTCCAAAGATCTGCAGGTTAGGTGGATTGGCCACGCTAAATTATCCAGGGATGTGTAGATTAGGTGTGTTATAGGGGGATGGGTCTGAGTGGGATGCTCTGAGGGTCGGAGTTGACTTGTTGGGCCGAAAGGCCTATTTCCACACTGCAGGAATTCTATGAATAAAACAAAGAAACACAGATGCTGGACTTTTGTAAAAACATGGAACAAAAATTGCTGGAGAAATTCAGCAAGTCTGGCAGAACTATCCATTGTGTTGGAGAGATCACAGGGGGAGATCAGATATTATTACTAAATCAAACCTAGTTCTTGTTTCCCTGTTGCATTGACGTTGCTTGTAGACAGACACAAGAACAAGGATGGGTCACCAGTTATTGCTGTCTTAATGTAGTAAATGGACAAAGGGTAAAAATAATAGATGTGAAGGTGTCCAAAATCAGTCGTCTGGTCACCATTAATTGAGGGAATAATGAATGGTCCTAAGTGTGTTAAACTGAGGCCTTGTTTCCCTAGACATATGGATTTTAAAAATCCCACAACCATGGAAGACTTTCACCAGTAGGGCCAGGCAGCATCAGAGGAGCAGGAAGGTTGATGTTTCGGGTATTTCTACTTTCACCAGTGCCCTGGCCAAAATCCCTCCTCCATTGACTCCACCTACAGTTCATGTTGTTGTGGAAAGGCAGCCAACATCATCAAACACCAAGCCCCCCCACCCCAGTTATAATCTCTTCCAACCTCTTCTGTCAGGCAGAAGATACAAAAGCTTAAACACACATACCAACAGATTCAAGAACAGCTTCTTCCTCGCTTTTATTAGATTTCTGAATGGGCCTCTCAAATTTCAAATTTAAGGTTGATCTCACTCTCTGTGCACCTTCTCTGTGCCATAACATTGTATTCCTCACCCTCTTATTGCCCTAATGTAGTTTGTGTGGTGTGATCTACCTGCACTTCACACAAAACAAAACATTTCACTGTACCTAGGTACATGTGACGGTAATAAATCAAATCTAATCAAAAAAACCTAAATTGGAGAATTCTTCCCAATCCAGTTAATGCTTTAGTGCTGTACGTAGATACGCTGCCACAGTTCCAAACAGCCACCTCATTTTATAAGTAATTGCTCAGCTGTGACACTCTTTGGGATGTATGATGCTACAAAAGGCTCTATATAAATGCAGATAATAAGGTGTAGACCTGGATGAACACAGCAGGCCAGGCAGCATCAGAGGAGCAGGAAAGCTGACGTTTCGGGTCTGGACC
>NW_025979947.1:0-5877 GCF_021869965.1 Rhincodon typus | reverse complement strand
GACCCTTCTTCAGACCCTTTTTCTGAAGAAGGGTCTAGGCCCGAAACGTCAGCCTTCCTGCTCTTCTGATGCTGCTTGGCCTGCTGTGTTCAACCAGCTCTACACCTTGTTATCACACAGCTATACTAATTCCATTTTCAAGCACTTGGCCTATAGCTTTGTTATACCCTAGCATTGCAAATGCACATTTAGACAACAATTTCCAAACCCACAGCTAGACAAAATACAAAGAACTGAAGACGCTGGAAATCTGAAACATAAATAGAAATTGCCGGAGAAACTCAATGGGTCTGGCAGCATCTGTGGAGAGAGAACAAAGTCACTGTCTTGGTCCAGTGACCCTTCTTCAGAACTGGTTCAGAAACGGTCACTGGACCTGAAATTTTGACTCTGCTTTCTCTCCACCGATCCCTCCAAAACCCACAACCACTTCCGTCTAGAAGGACAAGGGCAGCAGATACATGGGAACACCACCACCTGAAAGTTCCATTCCAAGTCACTCACTATCCTGACTTGGAAATATTTCGTTGTTCCTTTGTTGTTGCTGGGTCAAAATCCTGGAATTCGCTCCCTAAGGACATTGTGAGTTTATCTTCAGCAGATGGACTGCAGCGGTTCAACAGGCAGCTTACTACCACCTTCTCAAGGGGCAACTAGGGACAGGCAATAAATGCTGAGCCCAGCCAGCGATGCCCACATGCCATGAGGGAATAAGCGTTGTGGGGGTTTCTGCCTGTCCCACCCTTACAGGCAGTGAGTTCCAGATTTCCACCACTGTCCAGGTGAAAAAACCTTTCCTTACATCCTCTCTAAACCTTCAGCCCTTTATCCTAAATTTATGGTCCTGGTCATTGATTCCTCCATCAAGGAGAAAAGTTTCTTCCTGTTTACCCTACTATGCCCCTTATAATTTTATCCATCTCAATCATGCTCCCTCTCAATCTCCTCAGCTCTAAGTCTATCCAATCTCTGGTCAAAACTTAAACTCTCCAGCTCCGGCAACATTCTGGTAAATCTCCTCTGCACCCTCTCCAGTGCTATCACATCCTTCCTATAATGTGGATTCCAGAAATGCACACAATATTCTAGCTGTGGCCTAACCACAGAAAGATCAAATGGTATTTCCTAATTAGAAGATTCCCAGTTTACACTGAACCTATATAACTTTGCCAGTTTGCATGTAGCCAGCACATGTCAAAAAAAATGTTGGCATCGTGATCTTGTCGGTTGCATTAAAGGTTTGCCAACATTTTATCATTTAAAGGTGTTTGTCATGGTGTGTAGCAAAGTTGCAGTGTTTTTGTAAACAATGGGCAATGATTTTGCTCCTTGTAATGCAGCAAGGAAACTTGCAGCTATGTGTTAACCTGTACCTTGCACCAATTGCTAAGCAAAGGAGCAGCAGAGCAGTTTAGGTACTGACAGTGCCACTCACAAAGACCAGGAATAATTGAGTTTCTCACTGGAAAGTTAATGTTGAAGTAATTAATGGCACAGACTCGGTGATTTTTTTTTAAGCCATTGGTATTGCTTTTCTGTCTTTCAGCCTGACCAATTAGGGTGTCAATCAGGTAAGGAAACCAGCTACACTATGATCCATTGAACAAAGATCAGGTAGAGAATTCGGACCAGGGGAGGCTGGTGTTGGGAGAGAGGGTTGTCTAGTTTGGGAAGAGGGGTACAAGATTGTGAGGGATTGAAGGTGGCTGGGGAGTGAGGACCTTCTGTAGGGGCAGCATGAACTTCGCATGCTCCTATTTCTTGTGTTCTTATTACATGGGTTAAATATAATTACTCATTAATCTATCTTAACAAAATGCTGTAAATTGAACTTCAGATGGGATCAGTACCAGTGGGAGAATTCTCACACAAGCTGAAATTGTAACCTGTCTGTGACACTGGTGATTTAGTACCAACTTGAAATCAAATTATGGGTAATTATGAGCATGCAACTGTTCAAAATTATGGAAGCTGTAACTTCATCAGTTCAGGGTTGATTCAGATTCCTCTTAATATCAAGGGGAGGTTGGTGGGTGGGTGGAGGTTGATGAGGGGAAGGGAAATTACCTCGGTTCAGCTGTTAGCTCTGAAGAGCCCTTCGAATACATAAGACTATCTTATTTTCTAATTCTAGAAAGAAAGTGAATTGGGTGGATGACGCATTTTACTCAAGTCTATTTTCGATTAAAATTAAAATCAGGTTAAACATACCCCTTCTATCCTGCCTCTTGATTGAAAATTACCTTGTCATTTTCCACAATTTTAAACTTGTTCTTATCATGCAAAAGTAGATTGGAAGTTTTGTTTTGGAGATTAAAAATACATAATTACGTTGTCAGAATAATCAGCCATGAGCCTGAGAGCATTTTTCTTAAAGAATATTAGAAAACATACAATCAGGATAAATATCTGCATTGTTAAAAATGCACCACTTTGGTTCAAGCTGACGGATTAGTTTCTCAAAGGTGACCTCCAACCATCTGTCTAATAACAAGTCTGAGATATATGAGTGCTATAATATTCTGAGAGTACGTTCCCTTTCACAATGTTAACTTGCAACAGATTTATTAGCTGAAAGGAATCCCACAGCTTTCAAATGTTTCCAGGATGCCAGAATACTAGTGGAATTATGCTAAATCAGACTCTTCAACCAGTGTGTACTTGGTGAGATATTCTCTGCAGTGAAGCAAGACAATTATTGCTTAGTAAAAATCCGTGAGAACTGCGAATGCTGGAAATCAGAAACAAAAACAGAAATTGCTGGAGAAACTCAGCAGGTTTGCCAGCATCTGTGAAGAGAAATCAGAGTTAACATTACAGGTCCAGTGACCCATCTTCAGAACAGTTAACTCTGTTTCTCTCCACAGATGCTGCCAGACCTGCTGACCTTCTCCAGCAATTTCTGTTTTTGTTTATCAACTAGTGTAACCTTTATACTTCTAAATCTCTAACAAGGCTTAGCCCATTGACCACAGCAATGCATGTTTTATTGTATTGTTACCAATATTGTTGCAGTTTAGTAGCTGCAATAAACCAGAAAAAAATATTTATAGCATTGAATCTTATAGAACTGACTGGTTGTAGAAATTTTGGATTATGTTGTAGTTGCATCCCATCCTCAATTAGTTGTCCCTTTAAGTTATATGTCAGAAATTACTGGAAAATTGTGACATTGACCTTGCAAACATAGACTGGGAGCAGCTACTTGCAGGTCAGTCTACATCTGGAAAGTGGGAGTCTTTTAAAAATAGTACAGAGAGTTCAGGGCCAGCGTGTTCCTTTAAGAGTGTACGACAGGGGCAGGGATATCAAAAGTTTGATAAAGCAAAGGAAGGAAGGATACATCAGGTACACTGCATTAAAAATAGTGGAGGCCTTTCAAAAGTATGGAGAGTGTGGAGGTTGCTTAAAAAGAAAATTAGGAGTGCAAACAGGAGCCACAAATATCTTTAACAGATGAGATCAAGCAAAATTCCAAGACTTTTTTTATACTAAGAATAAGATGATCACCAGGGAAAGGGTGGGACCTATTAAAGAGCAAAGGAACAGCCTGTGTGTGGAGCCAGTGGACGTGGGTGAGGTCTTAAATGAATATTTCTCATCTGTATTCACAAAGGAGAAAGACATTGAAGCTGGGGATTTCAGTCAGGATGTTGGGGTTCCAGAACATGTCCTCCTGCTGTGGGTTGACCCACAAAGCCATTAGGGAGGGAATTCCAGGATTTTGACCCAGTGACAGAGAAGGAACAGCGATATATTTCCAAGTCAGGATGGTGGGTGGCTTGGAGGGGAACTTGCAGAGGGTGGTGTTCCCATGTGTCTGCTGCCCTTGTCCTTCTGGATGGAAGTGGTCGTGGGTTTGGAAGGTGCTGTCTGAGGACCTTTGGCGAATTTCTGTAGTGCATCTTGCAGTTGGTACACACTGCTGCTACTGAGCGTCAATGGTGGAGGGAGTGGATGCTTGTGGATGTAGTGCCAATCAAGCGGGCTGCTTTGTCCTGGATGGTATCAAGCTTCTTGAGTGTTGTTGGAGCTGCACTCATCCAGGCAAATGGGGAGTATTTCAACACACTCCTGACTTGTGCCATGTGGACAGGCTTTGGGGAGTCAGAGAGATGAGTTACTTGGTGTAGTATTCTTAGCGTCTGATCCGCTCTTTGTAGCCACAGCTTTTTCATGGCTAGTCCAGTTCAGTTTCTGGTCAGTGGTAACCCCTGGGATATTGGTATTCTGTGTTCTGACAAGTGCAGATAGAGAAAAAACACAATAGAGGTCTGTGATTGAATAGAAGGGAAGAGTTAATAAATGACACAAGACTTCATGGTTCAAGGCCAAAGGGAATGGTTGTAAGACAAGTAAAGAAATAAATAGATAACACAGTGTGGAGCTGAAGTTACACAGCAGGCCAGGCAGCATCAGAGGAGCAGGAAAGCTGACGTTTCGGGTTGGGACCCTTCTTCAGAAAATCGCAGCTGCCTGGCCTGCTGTGTTCCTCCAGCTCCACACTTTGTTATCTCTGACTCCAGCATCTGCAGTTCTTGCTATCTCTCCTAAAGAAATAAATATCTGTCTAGAGTAGATGTGAATGACAGAATCCTGAACAATGAGAATGTGTAAGCAAAGATAAAGGAAGAAGTGAGAAACAATGAGGAATAAAAAAACAAACCAGCAAATACTAAAGCAGGAGATAGTGATTCAGCTGCCTGTTATGGACGTTGTCTGACTTTCCTTTCTATTCTCTGCAGTATAACAGGCAGGCATTCCAATAGCTCTCATTTTACAACGTGGCTAAAATTGTGGCAAAATATAAATTAAGAGAGCTTAAAATTGTAAGAGTAGACTATAGGTCGGTGCCTGGCAGAGATTCTGTCAATTTTGACGATAGCAATTCTGAAGAATAAATTTTATATTTCTCTACAGGAAATACAAATTTGAAATGTCGTCAACTGCAGTATAAAAATTTCTGGATGGCCATAATGTGTGTAGAACAGAACTAATTGGCCTAAATTTTTACTCCTGTGGGAATCTTGCCCACAGGAAATACATGTCAAAATGTAAATGTTCATTGCGCATGATTTTTGAACTGTTTAATTTCAGAAAAATTGTACATAGCTTTTTCTCAAATTTCCAATATGCAGAAATGGGACGTGAGACTGCCAGCCTTGAATATCCCCGAAAGCAACTCAGCCAAAGAAATGGGAAATTTCAGCCCCTAGTTTGCTCTTTTCTCCCTTCCTAACATATGCAATTTGGAAATACAAACTAAGCTGTGAGTGGTATATCATTTCTTCACTTTGGAACCCAGGCTCACAAACACATCCTGAGTTTCTCCAGCAGTTTCTGTTTTTTGTCACAAACAATGATAATACATTGTAAACCTTCATCATGCATTTTTGTCTCAATTTTTTTTCAATTGTAAATGCTTATGGTCATATTTAGAATGGATTTGTTCTTTGCAAATGTATCATTCTGCCGTTACATCCTTCTTTCAATAATGGCCCTTCAGATCCACCATAGTACAGATCACAATGTCTACCCCTGTATTATGGAACCACTCTAATGGTTCAGCAGTTCTTCCCAATTTGTTCTCAGTTTTTTTTTATGGAACTATAAGGAATAAAATCAAATAATAAGAAAATCAAACACTATGTAAAATTGAGGACAGAATGTTTAGCAGTGAGTTGGGGTCTGAATTAGATAAAACTATTTTTTGATAACAAGGTGTAGAGCTGGATGAACACAGCAGGCCAAGCAGCATCAGAGGAGCAAGAAAGCTGACGTTTCAGGCCTACACCCTTCTTCAAAAAACCTAGTCCCTTCTTCTTTTTTTCTGAAACGTCAGCTTTCCTGCTCCTCTGATGCTGCTTGGCCTGCTGT
>NW_025979946.1:0-5877 GCF_021869965.1 Rhincodon typus | reverse complement strand
TGGGAGTCGGTGGGCTTGAAATGAATATCGGTTTCTAGGTGGTTGCCTGATATGGAGACAGAGAGGTCCAGGAAGGGGAGAGAGGTGTTAGAGATGGTCCAGGTAAACTTAAGGTTGGGGTGGAAGGTGTTAGTGAAGTGTATGAACTGTTCGAGCTCCTCGTGGGAGCACGAGGCGGCGCCGATACAGTCATCAATGTAACGGAGGAAGAGGTGGGGTTTAGGGCCGGTGTAGTTACGGAAGAGGGATTGTTCCACGTAACCTACAAAGAGGCAGGCGTAGCTTGGGCCCATGCGGGAACATAAAAAAAGTAGTGTTTTTAAACTGGTAGGTCACTATGGACCCAAAGACATAATACAGTTCGAAACTGCTTAAAGACAACAAATAGCTACACACTGGCACCAGTGTAACTTTGCTATTTGTGGGTAATGTAGTCCAGCTACTTAAATAACTTGGGTAGTCAAATTGTTTCTGTTATATAGTCTGTGTTTCCAATGTTGGTTGCTTGGTTCATCTGTATTTATATTTGAGATCACTGCTGTGGTTACTTATTGGCATGCAATCTTTCTTTTTAAGTTGCACTCAGGAAATACTTTAGCCATTACCAATCCTGATGACTCGACAAAGATTAAAGATCATGGCAATATGTATATTCTGCAGACTAAAGTTATACTCACACCAAAACCAAACCCTCTGAATTATTGTTCAATTCACCATCATAGGTGAATAGCAAAGGTCTTTTCTCTAGGCTGGGGGAGTTCAAAACTAGGTGTATGTTTTTAAGGTGAGAGGAGAACGATTTAAAAGGGAACTGAGAGGCAAATTTTCCACACAGAGGGTGATGCATATGTTGAATGAACTGCCAGAGAAAGTGGTAGATGCAGGTACAGTTACAATGTTTAAAAGGCATCTGGGCAGCTACATGAATAGGAAAGGTTTAGAGGGATATGGGCTAAACGCTGGCAAATGGGACTAGTTTAGTTTGGGAAACTTGTTTGGCATGAACTAGTTGGACCAAAGGGTCTGTTTCTGTGCTGTATGTGTCTATAACTCTATAATCCTATGCCCTGTATTCTTTAATGAGTGTTGCATTGTCTTTAACTGTAAATGTGCTGAGTATCACAGGGGATTATGGAGATTGTGGATTGAAAAAAAACTCTTTTACTACCCACCACAAAAGCACAGTAATTGAATCCATCTTCTTTGGTGTGTTCCTGCAGTTGCCTATTGAAAAAAACGTCTTGCATTTATACAGTTTTCTTCACAATGACCAGCGATCTCAAATGCTTTTAAAAGATATGAGTGAAGAGTAGACCATTCAGCGCCTTGAGTCTGATCTACCATTCAATTAGATAATCACTAATCTTCCACCTCAACGCAACCTTCTCATGGTATCTCTATGTCTCTTGGTGTCTAATTTTTTTTTATTTACTCATGGGATGTGGGCATGACTGGCTGGGCCAGCATTTATTGACTGTCTCTAGATGCTCTTGAGAAGGTGGTGGTGACGCGCCTGCTTGATCCACCTGCAATCCATTTGCTGTAGTTACACAAACAACATCATTTGGGAGGGCATTCCAGGATTTTGATCCAGCGATACTGAAAGAACAGCAATATATTTCCAAGTCAGGATGGTGAGTGGTTTAGAGGGGAGCTTGCAGGTGCTGGTGTTCCCACATATTTGCTTTCCTTTTCTTTCTAGATGGTAATGTGCTTGGAAAATGCTGTCTAACCATCTTTGGTGAATTTCTGCAGTGCATCTTATAGACAGTGCACACTGCTGCTACTAAGCGTCGGTATTAGAGGGAATAGATTTATGTGGATTTTGTGCCAATCAAGTTGGCTGCTTTGGCCTGGATGGTGTCTAGCTTGTTCAGTGTTGTTGGAGCTGCCCCCATCCAGGCAAGTGAAGAGTATTCTATCACACTCCTGACTTGTGTCATATAGGTAGTGGACAGGCTCTGGGGAGTTAGAAGATGCGTTACTCGCTGCACAAATCATAGCCTCTGCCCTGCTCTTGTAGCCACTGTATTTATATTGGTGATCCAGTTTCTGGTCAATTGTACGCTCCAGGATGTTGATAGTGGAGGACAGAGTAATGGTAACACTGTTGAATGTCAAGGGGCAGAAATTTTCCACAGTGACTTCATTGGTCTCTGCCTGGCTTCCAGCACTCAGAGTGAGAATGAGAGTGAGACTGAGTGAGAGAGTGAGAGTGAGAATGAGACTGAGAGTGAGAGACTGAAACTGAGAGTGAGAGTGAGAGTGAGACTGAGTGAGAGTGAGTGAGAGTGAGAATGAGACTGAGAGTGAGATACTGAAACTGAGAGTGAGAGTGAGACTGAGACTGAGACTGAGAATAAGTGAGAGTGAGAGTGACAGCGAGAGTGAGAGTGAGAGTGAGAGTGAGACTGAGTGAGAGATTGAGACTGAGGAGTGAGAGAATGAGACTGAGAGTGAGAGAGTGATAGTGAGACTGAGAGTGAGAGACTGAGACTGAGAGTGAGAGTGAGAGTGAGAGAGTGAGACTGAGACTGAGAGTGAGAGACTGAGACTGAGACTGAGACTAAGACTGAGACTGAGAGTGAGAGTGAGAGAGTGAGTGAGTGAGAGTGAGCCTGAGAGTGAGAGAGTGAGAGTGAGAGTGAGAGAGTGAGACTGAGACTGAGACTGAGAGTGAGAGTGAGACTGAGACTGAGACTAAGACTGAGACTGAGACTGAGACTGAGAGTGAGTGAGTGAGAGTGAGCCTGAGAGTGAGAGACTGAGACTGAGAGTGAAAGAGTGAGAGTGAGAATGAGTCTTCCTTTATCTGCAGCACAGGGGTATTTAATAGCTTTGCACAAGCTGTGTCTTTCACAGCATACTAGCCCACAGCAGCTCTTCAGCCCACTAGCACACACACACCAGGAGTTACAGCTGGTTTCTAAATGCCTTTCCTCTATATTCTTGGAAGGTTAAAACACAAACTTGTCTGCTGTTTGGGACAATCTACAGGAGATGGCTTTCTGCAGAGAGTGGTAATCAACACCTCATTATTCCCTCGCTACAAGACATACAATTCGATGTGTTTTAAATTGCATTACACCTTTTGAAGGGTTGCTGCTTGAACTTCCCCTGGCACCTGATTATTTTATATGATACTCCATAGCTACCCTCCAGGCTCTGCCAGTCACTGAATTTTATATATGCAGTCACCTTTTGGGTGTAGGTTCACTTTTAAAGAACACGTTGCAATTAGAAGTTTAATATGTCCATAACTACTTCAGAATTATGATCCATTGTCACGGCACCATGTAAATTTAAACTGACTGTATAAGTAAAATTTAGCATACCTTAACGTTAATTGCTAGATAAAAGACCACAATACTGTAAAGGTTTTTGGAGTTCTTTTGCTAAAATTGAACTATCAATTTTAATTCTCGTACAGGCCAATGTCAAAAGTACCACTTGTTAATCACATCTGGGTATTCATCGTTCTCTTTCAATTAATGAGGTATGTCCAGTTCTTTGTAATGGAATTCCTGTTTTTTCACTGTTTTCCCACTCATTGCTGGTATAAGCTCTCCAAGTCAAATGTAGAAAGGATTGATGACAGGGTGAGGTTTCCTACACCCTGGTTCATCAGAGTATGCTCCACATACCAACTGTCTTCATGGCTTTTCTCACTCACTCTGGCAATAGGTCACATTTCTGGTGGTTTTACACTGTGCCTTTCTGCCAATGCAACTGGATTGAGGCTGTTCAAACTCAGTTTACTAAACACCTATGCAGCCTTCAGAGACAGAGAGAGAGACTTTCATCTGATTTGAACCAAGGTTCTTGAGATCAAATTCTGAATTCTAAAGCATTGCATCACTTGGTTTTATTTGAGTAACATCTGTAAAGCAGATTGGAGTGTTCAGCTAATCTGATCTCTGATGTGTTTGAGAATCAGAATAGGTGTGTCTGCTGAGATGATGCCAAATGTATCATTTCCTATCAATCCAGCCAGTGCTTTTGTGAAAAATAATCTATGTTTCTGTTCACTTTTCTCAGAGAGAAATCTTTTAACAATTTCTAAACAAGTGAAAAGACTTAGGGCAAGTATTAAACCTGAAGGTTATAAAACAGTGTTCTTCACCTGCCCATTAATGATCAAGCCATTTAATGAATTAGCCATTTAATTTTAAGAAACTTTTGTAAACTAGTATGAGTGGCACAAAAAATGATAAACATCAGCTGTTTTCAAAAAGTACTTGATTAATTACTGAAAAAGAATGTAATATAGGGATATTAAAGTCACAGCAAGGTCCCTTAGACAGCACGTTCCAAAAACAAGGCCGCTACCACTTAGAAAGACAGGGAGAGCAGATATATGGGAACTCCAGCAGCCGCAAGTTCCCGTCCAAGCAACTTATATCCTGACTTGGAAATATATATTCTATTCCTTCAGTGCTGCTGGGTCAAAATCCTGGAACTTCCTCCCTAACTGCAGTGTGGATCAACTTACAACACATGGACTGCAATGATTCAAGACTACAGCTTAGTACCACCTTCTCAAGAGCAACTAGAGATAGGCAATAAATCCTCTAAATGAATAAAAAAAACTTGATACATGATTTGGAGGGTACTAATGACCTCCTCTTATTGTTGTTAAAATACGCAATAGGAGAGAAAATAAAATTTTACACAGACAATATAGCTATTCATCCAAACTATAAAAATAATGGGTTAAAAAAAAGAGATTTCTTTCTCTAATGGACTTAAGTACACCCAATGGATTTTTATAACAATCTGATGGTTTGACACTTAGCTTTTTATTATAGCTTTAGATAATTAATTAATTTTGAATACCCTACTGTTGTAGTTGGATTTGAACTCATGTCACGAGACGATTATTCTGGGTTTCTGGAGTAGTCATCCAGTAACATTTAATCATTTTGCTACCACGCCTTCTGTGATGGACACACAGAGGTAATAAGGCAATGGCTTTAATGATACTGTGAGGAGCGAGGAGACATAGAGATAGTGAGAGGTCATCGGGAATATGAAAATAGTGAGTTACATGGAGGTGAAAGATGGACCATTTGGATGTGCACTAGTGGCAGTTGAGGAGGCTACATTCAGTGGATCCAGGAATACCCCTGTGTATATCTACGGATGATCTGGAGCGCTGTGTACAGTACTCATCATTGAACATACATAAGGATGTTAATGTGTTGGAAGCAGTTTAGAGAAGGTTTATTAGGATTGCCTTATGAGGAACAGCTGGAAAGGTGGACTTCAGCTAAACAATATACTTGATTGTTATTCTCCCGTAGAAATGGCCTGAAAAACCTTTCAGGAACAAAAACTGAGGTTGCTGGTAAAGCTCAGCAGGTCTAGCAGCATCTGTAAAGAAAAAAAATTAGAGTTAATGTTTCAAGTCCAGTGACAGCATCCGAAAATCTGTTTTTCTCTCCACAGAGATGCTGCCTGACCCATTGAGTATTTACTGCGTTTTTCTCCCCGTCACCCCACAAAAATTTGTAACATTTGTAGAAGTGCATTATGTAACCATTCAAGCTTGTTATTATATACAGATCAGTTTCTTCTTAATCCAAATGCCTCATGACAGTCCCTGTTCCAGGTTAGTTACAATGTGTATTTATATTTGATATCAATCATTCTCTGCTGCAAGATCTTGAGGGATTTTAAATGGTCTCGAGCCCATTGGTGCACTAAAGTGGGGAATCTTTGTAGAGAGGTCTTTTCCCATTGAGTTTTTACTTAGTACATAACGCTGGGTGTTAGAATGTGCCAGACTGCATCACTTGATCATTGGCACTACCTTAGAATATAGAACATAGAACATTACAGCGCAGTACAGGCCCTTCGGCCCTCGATGTTGCACCG
>NW_025979945.1:0-5878 GCF_021869965.1 Rhincodon typus | reverse complement strand
TGCATTTCTTGTCATACTCAGAGCAGGTGAATGGCCTCTCCTTAGTGTAAACTCACTGATGTGTCAGCAGGTGAATAGACTGAGTGAATCCTTTTTCACACTCTTGCCAGTATGAATTTGATGTATCAGCAGGCTGTGGGACTATGTGAAAACCTTCCCATGCTCTGAGCAGGTAAACAATTTCCCTCCAGTGTGAACTCACTGGTGTCCTAGCAGGTTTGATATATGAACAAATCCCTTCCCTCACACAGGACAGATAAACAGCCTCTCATCACTGTGAACTTGTTGCTGTGCACTAAGGTTGACTGGCTGCCCAAAACTCTTTCCACAAGAACAGCCGCTAAACAGTTTCTTCTCAGCAGGTGTTCCGAGAGGCTGGATGACATTGTGAATTCCTTCCCACATGTGCAACAGGTAAACAGCCTCTCTCCAGTGTGAGTGCATTGATGAATTTCCAGCTGGATGAGTAATTAAATCTATTCACCCAGTCTCCACACTTCCATGTTTTCTTCATTGTGTTGGTGTCCTCGTGCCTGTCTAGGATGATTATCAATGTAAACATCATCCACACACAAACTTATGGATGAGATAACAAGGTGTAGAGCTGGTTGAACACAGCAGGCCAAGCAGCATCATAGGAGCAGGAAGGCTGACGTTTCGGGCCTAGAATGAATGGTCTAGGCCCAAAACGTCAGCCTTCCTGCTCTTATGATGCTGCTTGGCCTGCTGTGTTCATCCAGCTCTACACCTTGTTATCTCAGATTCTCCAGCATCTGCAGTTCCTACCATCTCTGACTTATGGATGATATTTGTTTTCACATTTATAATTTCTCCCTAAAATCCTGTGAGGGTAGTTTACAAAAATCATTCCTGTCAGTTCAGATTGGAAATTCTGAATAGGTAATTCCAGATTCCCTGGAACATTGCGTCCTTTTGTTCACTAAAAATGGAAATTCCTGTCTCAGCAGGTAGTGGCGTTGTGTCAATGTAATTGGTCTAATCAACTATTACCCCAGACTATTGTCCTGGGGAGGTGTGTTCAAATCCCAGCAGGCCAGGTAAATGTGAAAACTAAGTCATTAAGAATCTGTATTTAAAAAATGGACTCTCTGTCAATTACTGTAAACCCCACCGCAATCACTGCTGTCCTTTAGGGAGGGAAAACTGCCGCCATGCCCCAGTTGGACCGGCATCTGACTCCAGACCCACAACAATGTAAGATAACAAGGTGTAGAGCTGGATGAACACAGCAGGCCATGCAGCATGTCGTTGACTCTTCACCGCCCTCTGGACAATGAGGGATGGACAGTAAATACTGGCCTCCCCAGGGATGACTACATAAATAAAATGTTTTTATGAAAAACCTCCTTCCCAAACTGAAGTACAAATGAATCCTGGGTCAATTCCTCGCCTTTGAACAAATTTGTACAACCAGAAACGGGCCTTGGCATCTGAATGTCATACTCACTCCGCGCATGCTTCAGTTCCGGGGTGATTGACGGCACGTATGGCCTATAGAAAGAGGGGCAGCCCGGTTATCTTTCCGGGATTGGCTGGGCCTCGAACCAATCAGCGTGAACAATTTACCGGAGCCAGGCAGTTTACAGAGCATGCGCAATATGAGTGCCTGAGCCGGAAGGAGGCGGTGGGTTGAAAGTGTGAGACGGAGCTGGAGAGAGGGACCTGGTGGTTTCACGAACAACGTGGTGAAACTCTGGGAAATTGCTTTTACATGGTGTTAGACTGAAAAGATTTACACAGTCTCTCCTGGACTGAGACGGACAGTGCTTTGAAGCGGCTGGTTATTGAAGACCAAAGGTCAGTGAGCTGGAGTTTATATTCTCTCTCCCCGTCTCTCTAGAGATACTGTCTGAACTGCTGAGGTTTTGCAGCACTTTCACTTCCTTGCAGAAAATCCCGCTACTGCATAATCTTGTGTCTGTTGTCGGGATTGCTCCCGGAACCCAGTCTTGAACCACAGGTGGATCAGTTAAAAAGCTGCTTTACAGCAGGGCGGCGGTTGGTTGCAGAAGTCGGTTCCTCGCCTCCTGTGTGGTGTTTCATCTTCATCCGGAGACCGGCTGGAGTAACTTCCGCTGTGGGGCCGTCACGAGAAATATTCCTAGGGTTAGTTGCTAAACTCAAAGTGTCTGTTCAAAGTTCAGGAATTTGTTTAAGGAAGAGGTGCTTCTCAGGAATAGTTCTCATTTAACGTGCATCTAATTTTATGACTGGGACAAGAGCAAGGCTAAAGTGGCCAGCGTTCATTGCTGTGTGGCTGTGACACGTCTCCCACAGTGTTGTTCAGTGAGGAGTGACAGGATTGACAGTTAGCAGCTATTAAAAATAAACAGCGACATCGATCCACAAGAAGGCAGTGTCTGCCTGCGAGAGCGGTTTATATGTGATGATTCCCCATACACCCCGGTCTTGACCTTCTTGATGGGAGGATCTGTCAGTTATTCGTGTGATGTAGATGGAAGAAACCGCGCTCTCACTGTCTCTCCTCCCATTGAGGGCTGGGTCTTGTGGAGGCCCAGGACGGGTAGTGAGTCCCCTTCCCTGAAGGACGTTGTGAACTAGTTAAGTTTTCATAACAATCTAGTGACTTTTCATGGTCACTATTTCTGAGTATGTTCCACACAAATTACCAAATTCAATGTAACACCTTTCACAGTCTCCTTTCGTGTCTTAAACATAGAACAGTACAGGCCCTTTGGCCCACGATGTTGTGCCAAACTTTTACCCTAAACCTAAGGTCTATCTAACCTCCATCCCTACCTTATACTATCATCCATACACCTATCTAATAGCCGCTTCTTAAATGCCCCTAATGAGGCCAACTCCACTACCCCCTCCGGCAATACATTCCACACCCCTACCACTCTCTGAGTAAAGAACCTACCTTTGACGTCTCCCCTATATCTACCTCCATCACCTCAAAACTATGCCCCCTCATAACAGTTCTGTTTCTCATACGCGTCTTTTCTTGATCTGAGGAAGGGTCACCGGACCTGAAACGTTAACTCTGTTTTTCCCTTCACAGATGCTGCCAGACCTGCTGAGCTTCTCCAGCACTTTGTTTTTGTTCCTGATTTACAGCATCTGCAGTTCTTTCGGTTTTTCTTGATTTAAATTGGTTCAACAGAGAATCACAGAGCCAAATTTATCAGCAAGAATTCTAAACAAACATCCCACCAAGATCTGAGAGTGAGTCAATTAATCAGGACTTGAAAAACATTTGATTTTCAATGTTTATCTATTCTGTCTGTTGGAAATCTTTTCCAACATCAGTGTGACTGGAAATGAACCAAGACATATCCACCCAGATGAGTGTTTCAGTGAACTGACTGTGGACAGGTCTTGAACCAGTTACACAGCCTGAATAACATCACACCATTCACAGTGGGGAGAAACTGTATTACTGCCCTGTGTATGGGAGAGGAGTCAGCTGATCGTCCAATATGGAGAGACACGAGGACATCTGCATGATGGAGAAACTATGGAAATGTGCGGACTGTGGGAAGGGATTTAAATACCCATCCCAGCTGGAAACTCATCGACGCATTCACACTGGGGAGAGGCCGTTCATCTGCTCTGTTTGTGGGAAGGGGTTCTGCCAGTTATCTTCCCTTCGGAAACATAAACGCACTCACAGTGGGGAGAGGCCATTCACCTGCCCTGAGTGTGGACAAGCATTCAGTGACTCATCCACCCTGTGGAGGCACCAGCGAGTGCACACTGGGGAGAAGCCATTCATCTGCACAGAGTGTGGGAAGGGATTCACCCGATCAGCCAACCTGCTGAAACACCAGCGAGTTCATACGGGGGAGAGACCATTCATCTGCCCTGACTGTGGGAAGGGGTTCAGTGGCTCATCCAACCTACTGGCACACCAGCGGGTTCACACTAGAGAGAAGCCATTCATCTGCTCAGAGTGTGGAAAGGGATTCAGTGACTCATCCAGCCTGTCAAGACACCAGCGAGTTCACACTGGGGAAAGGCCATTCATCTGTCCCGAGTGTGGAAAGGGATTCACTCGGTCAGCCCACCTGCTGAAACACCAGCGAGCTCACACTGGCGACAGACCATTTGTCTGCCTCGAGTGTGGGGAAGGAATTCAGTGACTCATCCTACCTGTTGACACATCAGCGAGTTCACACTAGGGAGAGGCCATTCCCCTGCTCCGAGTGCGGCAAGGCATTCTCTCAGTTATCCCACTTTAAGGTACACCAACTGGTTCACACTGATGAGAGACCTTTCAAATGTTCGCACTGTGAGAAGACGTTTAAACGCAGATATGACATGCGGACACACCAATGCAGTCACAATGAGGAGAGGCCTTTCCCCAGCTCTGTGTGTCGAAAGTAATTTGGCTGTTCACAAAACTTGGAGACACCAGTGAATACACAGTGGTGAGAATTTGTTACCCGATCCCTCTGTAGGAAAGGCTTTACTCGGTCGTCCCACCTGCTGGGACACCAACGAGTTCACAAATGACTGCAGGTTCTTACTAAAACTTTGATCCATCCCCCTGGAGGACCAGGAAGCAAATGCAGTAGAACAGGGAAATATGCGGTGCTTGTGATGTGACATGGGGAGGCCAGCAAAGGATGACACTGTATCACTTTGAACACCAGAGAGAAAGACTGTGACTCTGATTCATCACGTTTTAATTCACTCATTTGAAGTATGCCCCATTGCAAGCAGAGCTTGATGCACAGACATACACACTCGTGTACAGAGGCACAAAAACAGATTCACAGATACACACAGACGTTGTGTGGAATTTGCACGTTCTCCTTGTGTCTGTGTGGGTTTCCTTGCACAGTCCGAAGATGTGCTGGTTAGGTGAATTGGCACTGTGAAATGCAGGGTTGTAGCAATAAGGTATGGGTCTAGGTAAGATGCTGTTTGGAGGGTCAATGCGGACTTTACGGGCCAGATGGCCTGCTTCCACACTGCAGGGATTCTAAGACTGACAGATATACTCTTCCGGGACAGTGTGTCCTATTGCAGACAGCAGGTCATACAGACACAGGCAGAAACACATACACATATAAATATGGATGTGAATATAAAGATACACACAGACATAATGTCCCTTGATAATGCCAGGGTTGATGCGTTTCATAAACTCAGGTTCACTTGTACAGTAAATGTGTGCAATCACTGTTTGTAAAATAGATTGATTCATTTGTAGAATTCTCAAACTCATTAAAAGTAAACTTGCTGACTTGTTCATTTCAGTCCCATTCACACCTTCTGTTGATCTGTGTGAAAATCCTGTGTTCCTTTGTGGAATAAATGTGTGTGCATTGATTGCTGAAGCCTGTGTTCCGTTGTCTAAAGAGCCTGTGTGTGGCTACTGCTGGTTTGAAATGGCAGCTTTGTCTCTGGATTTTCAGTCTGGGTCCAGTGTGTGAGGGAAGGAGGCGGACAAACAAGAGGGAGTGCAGACAAAACTACTGAGCTGCTGCTTTCTCTCACACCACCTCTAAGCTTATGAAGATGCCTCTTGGAGTGCTCCATATCAGGGAAAGTTGCCATCTAGGTAGAGGAGGCTGGGAGCTGACTGGATAAACTGGGATTTGGGCAGAGAGTGGCCTTTGAGTGACAAACCTGAAGGTATTTAAAGTAGGCCCTGGCAGCCATTGTGCTTTTTGCCATGTGGATGGAGCAGTAGGTGAGTATCAGAGGGTTTCTGTCTCTGTGTCCGTCTGTGTGTGTGTACTGTTGGAATCTCAATGCCAGTTTTGATTGATTTTTAAATAAACATCTTGATTGCAGCAGAGTCCAAGAGCAGGGTCTGTCCCTCATGGGAGAGGGGGATGTGAAAGAGAATTGAGAGATCAGGGACTCACTGGAATGGTGACTA
>NW_025979944.1:0-5878 GCF_021869965.1 Rhincodon typus | reverse complement strand
TGTCGGCCACTCGGCCCTTTGAGCCTGCTCTGAGATTCAATAAGATTAGGGCTGATCTGATTTCGACCTCAACTCTGTGTCTGCGTATCCCTGAATATCTTTCATCATCTCGGTCATCAAGAATCTGTCTGCTTCTGCCTTAAAAAAAAAAGTTTAACGATTTGCAACCACTGCCTTTTGACAAAGGGAGTTACAAAGATTCACAACCCTCTTAGAGAAAAGAAATGTTCCTCACCATTTCAAATGGATTCACCCTTACCTTTAAACAATGACCATCAGTTCGAGATTCTTCCACAAAAGGGACCATGTTTTCAACATCCACGTGGTCGGCTCCCTTTAGTATCTTTCAAATTTCAATTTAGTCTCCTCTTTCTTTTCTAGACTCCAGAGGATCCAGGCCCAGCCTGCCTACCCTTTCCCCATTAGGCACTCGACTCATTCTAGGTATTAGTCCATTAAATCTTCTTTGAAATGTTTCCAATGTATTAACAACTTTCTTTTAGTACGGTGACTAGAACTGAACACAGTACTCCAAATGCAAGTCTCACCAGTACAAAGGGGGACCGTGTGTGTCTGAAGGTGGCCCATGAATTCCCACTTGTTTACAGTAATGCTTTTCAGCAAGCTCAGGTCATTTGCATTTATCCAAGTACAGGCTGACACAAGTTATGGTCAGACAGTTGTACGGTTTGTATTGTTATACAAACAGCGTTGTTGTGGTATCACTCAAACCTCCCACTCTGCTGGCCCTGCAGAAATGATGACTGGCTCAGTAGCCAGTTCCCGCAGCCTGATTTGTCCTGTATTTTTCATCTTCTGTCCTTTCAAGGACATTCATGATCGAGGTGGGTTTTTCGAACAATCCAGAAGCTTTCATTCCACGTTTGAATGTTTTTAAATTTATTTTCTAGGGAATTGGAAAGGATTTACAGACAGGCAGCTCAAGTCAAAAATTGGATCAACAGCTGCCAGTAACACTCAATTCTCGAGAGCTTTGAACGTGGAAGAAAAAAGCATCGTTCACGGTGAAGAGAAACCGTACACGTGGTCTGTGTGGACAAGCCTTCAGTCAATCGTCTGGCCTGTCGATACCTAAATGCAGTCAAAACAGGATGACAACAATGACATCAAGCAGCACTTGCTTTGCAATATCACAGTGATGGATCTCAGTTTGAGTTAAGCAAGGGCCACTCATCTCCTGATCTCCTTACATTTTTGGTGCAAACATGGACCAACCAGCTGAATTCCAAATGAGTGTGACTTTCCTGCCATCTTAAGGCTCTATTTGACAGAGCATTGTATCAAGGAATCATAGCAAAACTGGAGTCAACGGGATTCAGAGAATATGATTCTCGCTTTGATTGTGGGTTTTTGAAAAGATTGCATCTTCAGACCTGAGTAGATCAAAACAAGGTGAATTTATTCAAGCTTGTACCACATATATGCGGAAGAGGTCTCCTCGTCTCGCTTGGAGATACTCTACCATTTGCAGCTCAAAACAGCATATTGAGACGTTTTCACATCAGGATGGTTGTATATAACATTGGCATAAAATAAATTAGATAACAGTCATTTACTACAAAAACAGGATGCTGTTCAGTTTCTTACAAAGTCTTGAGTCCTCTCATTTCAACGGGTCTTCTATTTCCATGTTATCTTCAGAGTTTCTCTGTCCCTACCATCAGCTCACAGCACGCAAGCCTTTCTTTGTGAGTGATACTTAAGTGAGTATTTTTAGTTGGTAACTGCTGACGGTTCACATAGATATGCATTTAAACTACCTGAGACGAAATAACTGTCATTACATGGTTGTATTTGACTCTTAGCCCTATGCTGTACTGTTCGTCCAAGCTTATCTCCCACTTGTTTCGTGTTTTCATGCTCCACTGCTTTCCTTTTATATTTTTATATTCCCCTTGTACACTCTCCTATCCTCCTTGCCCGACTTCACCCCAGTTGGATAATACTGAATACAGAGGAAGGTGCTTGTGATTGGTTAGAGGCCAGCTATCTCAGCTTCAGAAATTCCTCAGCATCAGTTTCTGGTCCCAAGCACCTTCAGCTGTTTCATCAATGTCCTTCCCTGCGTCATAAGGTCAGAAGTGGATATGTTTGTCAATGATTGCATGATGTTTAGCACCATTTGTGACTCAGCTACTGTAGTGGTAGATATTTAAATGCAGTGTCCCTGGACAACATTGAAGTTAGCCTGCTATGTGACAAAGAACATTTGCACCACGTCCCAACAGCTAATGACCAAATCTGAGAAATGAAAATCTAACCATAACTATTTGACATTCAATGGTTTTATCTTCACTGAATTGCCCACTATCATCATCCTGGGGTGCTTGTGGTGATGAGAAACTGAACTGGGCGTGATATTTAAATATTGTGCCTACAAAAGTAGGTCAGAGGGAAAAGATTCTATCGTGATTAGTTCAACTCATGACTCCCCAAAGCCTGTGCATCATTTAAGAATGTCTGTCATTAAGAACACTGTCAATTTGCTTGGATGGATGCAGCTCCAAGAAACCTGACACCATCCAAGACAATGCAGTCCACTTAACTGGTGCCCCATTCAGTACTTTCAGCATTTACTCCCTTCATTACTGAGGTACAGTGGCAGCAGAGTGCACTATCTACCAAATGCACTGCAGTTACTCACCCACTCTCCTTTGACCGCACTTTCCAAGCCTGCAAGCTCTTACCACCCTGAAGGACAAGAGCAGAGAATGCATCAAAACAACACCATCTGCAAGTTCTCCTCCAGGGTGCGTACCATCCTGACTTGGAGCAGTATCAATAATGATCTCATTGAGTGGTGCAGTGAAATTGACGGGCCAAAAAGCCTGTTTCTGCCCTGGATCTTCTATCATGATTTTTTTTTAAAAAAAGTTGACGAACGCAATGACCAGACTTGTGCTCGGTCTTCCAGCTGTTCTCTGAACTGGTGTTAGCTAAAGCTCTCGCATCAACTTCCTGATCTTATAGACCAGCCTGTGGTCGAGAACAGAAAGTATCCCAAAACGCTCTTGACCATGTGATTGTCCTGTCCAACCACCTTCAGGAATTTGTGAATGTCCACTCCAAGGTGTCTTTGTTCCTCTACACCACTCAGCATCCCCACTTCCATTGTTCACTCTCCCTGAATTCATTATGAATCTCTTTGGATTGAATTCCGTTCATCATTCTTTTCTTTCCACCTGATTGATATCTCCCTGCAATCCCAGGCTTTGTTCCTTATGGTTCACTACATCACGTATTGTTGCGTGTTGTCTGCAAACTTCTAAATTATGGCCCATACAACTCGGTTTTAATCATTGATCTACATCAGACAACAATGGAACTCCACTGGAAAAATCGGAAACAAATAAAAAACAGAAATTGCTGGAAAAACTCAACAGAATTGGCAGCATCTGTGGAGAGAAATCAAAGATAACATTTCAAGTCGAGTGACCCTCAGAACTCCACTGGAAATTCATCCAGACATGGTTCATTCCTGGTCGGGGTTAACAAAAAAATCTAACCCCGACTGTCGTATGTGAATTTGCTGATGTCTCCAGAGGTTGTTTCTCTGAGTTATCTGTTCCCACACATGGCATTCCTGATCGGCATCTCCCCAGTGTCACTGAGTAAATGAGTTTCCACCTCAGTGGGTAACTGAATCCTTCCCTCAGTCCCCACGTTTCCCTGGTTTCTCTGTGGTGTGGGTGTTCTTGTGTCTATCCAGGTTGGGCAAGCAGGTGAATTCAAGCCCATGCAGGACCAAGGCCTGTTCTTGCCTGCTGTGAATGTGTTTTCATTCTTTCTTGTTCTCCCACGGGATGTGGGGAGCACTGGTCAGGACAGCATTTGTTGTTCATCCCGAATTCACCTTGAACTGATGTCAGAGGATAGTTTGGGGTGAACCATGTTGTTGTGGGCTTGGAGTCACTTGTATGCCAGACCAGGTAAGGACCTCCCTCCGAAGGGGACATGAATGACTGGGATTTCAGGAAATTAAAGTCATGGTTTTGTTTGTGAAATCAGATTTATAGTCCAGATTTTACTCATTGAGTGTAAACTCCAGCAGCTGACATGGTCAGTCCCTAGGGATTACTGGGAGATATATCACCACTACACTGCTATCTCCCCGCTGTATTGCTTCATTGTAGAGAATAACTGTCACTGTTCAGATCATCCCAGAGTGACAGAGAACAGGAGAAGGCCATTCGGACCATCATGCCAGTGTTAGTTCCATTTAAGAAAGGATTGAGTGAAGGGGAAAAGTATCAGCTGGTGTGTGTTTGTAATATTTACAGTGTGTGTCCATGCTGGAATAAATGCGGTTTACTGCAGATCGAATTGTTGACTGGGAGCAAGAAGCTGATGCGGAGACAATGTGAGCAAAGCCAGCTTAAACAGTACTACTCAGGTAACAAACATCAGTTTGTTGTGTAAATAGCAGGGATGGTTTCAATCCATGACCTCTGGGTTATGGGCCCAGCATACTCCCGCTGTGCCACTATGCTATTATCTAGCATGCAACCCACAACTGAAATAGATTGTAACTTCCTTCTTGCTTTTGAATAGGAGCACACTTGGTGGCACGCCTTCCTGCTTGTACAATTCCAATGTGTCACGCCAACCAGAATGTGACAGACAGAAACAGACACACACACACACAAACAGAAACAGCAATGTATCATGAACATACACACAATGTCAGACGAAGGGGTTGAGCAGTCCAGCAACTCATTCAGAGGGACAGACTCATGATTTTTCTGAACTTTCGGTAAAGGCTAATCGAGCAGTTACATTCCTCATTTTAAAAAATTCTGAAGAAGTGTCTCTGAACCGGAAACATGAACTCTGCTTTCGCTCCATAGATGCTGTCAGAATTATTGAGTTTCTCCAGAAATCTCTGTTTTTGTTACATTCCTAATTTTTGTTTGTCTGTGGATGGTAACATTCCCCGGATCATGTACATTGCCATTTAAATTCATCTGAAGGCTATCAGTCGCCATTCTGTCTTTATCATCCTGTTCTCGCCCTTCTGCCTTCCAAAATCACAAAATCCTTTCTCTATGGCGACAAGCACATGAAAAAGGTCGTGGATACGGAATAGGAATTCTGTTTTAAAAGACACACAGACAAACATGCAATGAATTTAACAGGCGGGGGCAATCTGTTGGGTGACAGAGGAGTAATCTCTAATTTGATTGATAATTGAGACATTTCCCCGCGACAGATCATGATCCAACAAAAGAAGCTAGTCTTTTTTAACAAATTCCATGCTGACTAACATTGCTCTGTACAGCCTGATGCCCCAATAATCCCTGCTCCACGTCAATAAAAGCTGCACCGGGTGAGGTTGGAGCTCACAACCTCGGTGTTTCACGTGCCTCTGTACCGTCGCAGAAGGACCGCGCGCTCACCGATTGTGTCACTGGAGCCGCAGAGATAGTAGGAACTGCAGATGCTGGAGAATCTGAGATAACAAGGTGTAGAGCTGGATGCACAGAGCAGGCCAAGCAGCATCAGAGGAGCAGGAAGGCTGACTTTTCCAGCCTGGACCCTTCTTCAGAAATGGGGGATGGGAAGGGGATTCTGAAATAAATACAGAGAGAGGGGGAGGCAGATGGAAGGTGGATAAAGGAGTAGATCGGTGGAGAGGGGATGGACAGGTCAAGGAGGCGGGAATGGAGCCAGTAAAGGTGAGTGTAGGTGGGGAGTTAGGATGGGAGTTGGTCAGTCAAGGGAAGACGGACAGGTCAAGGAGGCGGGGATGAGGCTGGTACTTAGGAGGTGGGGATGGGGGTTTGGCCAGTGAGGTGGGAGGAGCGGATAGGTGGGAGAAAAGACGGACAGGTCAAGGAGGCGGGGACGAGCTGGGCTG
>NW_025979943.1:0-5878 GCF_021869965.1 Rhincodon typus | reverse complement strand
GCCGATCTTCCGATCTGTGACCCTCAGGTACTGTGGCTAGTTGGTTCCAGCCTCCCTGCAATGAGTGACTCTCTCCCTCCCTAATCCCTCACAGTGACCCACCCCTCCCCAATCCCTCACACAGTGACTCTCTCCCTCCCCAGTCCCTCACAGTGACCCACCCCTCCGTAATCCGTCACAGTGACCCTCCCCCTCCTCTGCAGCCCTGTGTAACTCCTTCCCCTGATCAGTGCAGTTTTCTGTGCTGTCTAGCTGAGTGATAATCTGAGTGACCAGCTCCTTCTCCTGTTGCTGAATGCAGGGCTCCCAGAGACCAGCTCTCCCTTTTAGGCAGCAGCTCGGCCCCAGGTACTGTGCCTAGTTGGTTCCAGACTCTGTGGAATGAGGCACACTCATGCATTTAGATTAGAGCCTCAAACTGCCTGGCACTGAGCTTTCAAACTGAGGCAGTGCAGAGGGGGATGTAAAAAGATGCCCTGGCAGGGAACTTAAGGCAGTTTGCTGTAGGATCTGTGTCGGTCTATCAGGACTGAGCTCCATGGAGAAGGGACACTGACTGCCAGCTCTACTGCTCAATACTGATGTGGTAGAAGGATGCAGTGAAGGTTATCTGTGCTCGAGTATGTGTGACAATAAACCTAATTCTAATTTTATCTCCAATCAGTCAGATAGGGGCCAAGGCAACCTTCCCCTAGCCGCCTCGTTGTCCTTCAGGAGACCAGCCACAAGACAGTCTGTTCTGTCTGTCACTGATAACAGGATGTGCACAAGGACAGGGGCACATCGATCCCTGTTGCTGCACACTGAGCCCTCCCCTGATTCTCACAAACTGGGGGTGGGCTGAGTTGTCAAAGATACCAACCCCTCACCCAACATCTTCAATGCAGCCAGGAGCTGGTCGTGGCTGGAAATATTGTTGTAAGAACCCACCTGGGAGGGAAATCTGCCTTCCTGACTCAGCCTGGGGCCTACACGTGACTCCAGACCCCAGAGCATTAGAGCTGACTCTTAACTGACCTCTGGGTAATTAGGGACAGACAATAAATGATTTCAATTTTGTTGTCACGTTTATTTTGTTGGGCCCTGCCAGCCAATGCCCACACCCCATGAAGAACCTATGACTCACTCATAACCCCACTCCTTACTGGACTTAGTACGCACTTTCTTCCAACACTTCCTTCCACCCCACGCCACCTCTCCACCCCCTGACTGTCTACCCCCCCATCCCCTCTTTCCTAGCTGAGGCTGTATGCCACCTGCTGTTATCTGGGCAGGACGATGTGCCCATCCCTCACTTAGTGCTGGGCTCACATGTCCCAGGGCCTGTCATTCTCCCTGCCCTGGTTTCTGCAAGGAACAGCCCTGGTACAATTCCCACTTGGATACATGTCATAATCCAGAGAGAGACAAAGAGAGAGAGACCACAGCTGATATCCAGCAGATCTTTTATTCCCAGCTCCAACACAGCTGGTTCCACCTACAACATCTATCAAAAGACAATACAAAGACAATATGTAGAGGAGGCGATGGCCTAGTGGTATTATCACTGGACTGTTAACCCAGAGACCCAGGTAATGTTCTGGGGACCTGGGTTTGAATCCTGCCACAGCAGGTGGTGGAATTTGAATTCAATAAATATCTGGAATTAAGAATCTAATGATGACCATGAATCCATTGTTAATTGTTGGGGGAAAACCCATCTGGTTCACTAATGCCCTTTAGGGAAGGAAACTGCCATCCTTACCTGGTCTGGCCTACAGTTGACTCTTCAACTGCCCTCTGGGCAATTAGAGATGGGCTATAAATGCTGCCTGGCCAGTGATGCCTTCATCCCATGAATGAATAAAGGAAGAAATAAACAATTCTAGATTACACAGGGCACTGAGAGCAGTTCACATCAGCAAGTCCAGTGACCCACTGCCAGGTTAACACTTCCTGACAGCTCCCTCTACACTGTCCACCATCGAACATTCCTGGGACAGGGACAGCATGGGGTTAGGTACACAGGAAATCCCCTCTACTCTTTTAACCAGAATGTAAGCTGAGCTTTCTCTACTTTTCTACTGTCAGGTAGATAACAGGCCACCGTCTGTGTGTCTGTTCAGACGGGTTCTAGATAAAACTGGGCAAAGTGAGCTGGAGATTTGATAGTGTTATGTCTCAGAGGGAGGGTTGGGGGGTAGCTTTCAGCACTTGTCATCATTTGAGGTGGGACAGGGGGAGTGGGAACTGCAGACCACCAAGGAGATGGGGGAAACGACTGCAGAACTTGTTGGAATTGTATTATAGGCCCCCCCGCCAATAGTCAGCGGGAAATTGAGAAGCAAATTTGTAAGGAGATCTCAGATATCTGTAAGAAAAATAAGGGTGTAATGGTAGATGATTTTAGCTTTCCAAACTGACTGAGACTGCCATAGTGTTAAGGGCTTGGATGGGGAGGAATTTGTAAAGTGTGTGCAAGAAAATTCAATATGTGGATGTACCTACTAGAGAAGGGGCAAAACTTGACCTTCTCTTGGGAAATAAGGCAGGGAGAGTGACTGAGGTGTCAGTGAGGGAACACTTTGAGGCCAGTGACCATAATTCTATTTGTTTTAAAATAGTTGTGGAAAAGGACAGAACTGATCAACAAGTTAAAACTCTTAAGTTGGAAAAAGATCAATTTTGATAGTATAGGGCAAGAAGTTTCAAAAGTTGATTGGGGGAAGCTCTTAGCAGGTCAAGGGGTGGTTGGGAAGTCGGAGGCTTTTAAGAAAGAGACAACGAGAGTTCAGAGATCCTGTTAGGGTGAAGGCCAAGGTTGGTAGGGAATGCTGGATGATGAGAGAAATTGAGGTTCTGGTCATAGAAAAGGAGGAAGCATATATCAGGTATAGACAGCAGAGATTGTGTGAATCCCTACTTAAGAGGCAAATCAGGAGGGTAAAAAAGAGGACGTGAGATAGCTTTGATAAATAGAGTTAAGGAGAATCCAAACATATTCTATGAATACATTAAGGGCAAAAGAATAACTAGGGAGAGAATAGGGCCCTTTCATGATCAGTAAGGCTTTCTATGTGTGGAACCGCTTGGAGATCGATGAGATACTAAACAAGTATTTGGAGTCAGTATTTATTGTAGAGAAGGACATGGAAGTTAGAGAACTTGGGGAAGTAAATAGTGTCCGTATTGCAGAGGAGCTGGTACTGGAGGTCTTAAGACTCATAAAAGTGGATAAATCCCTGGAACTGGATCAGGTGGGAAGTAACTGCTGGGTCCCTAGCTGAGATATTTGTATCATCGATAGCCACAGGGTAGGTGCCAGAAGACTGAAGGTTAGCTAACACTGTGCCACTATTTAAGAAAGGTGGGAAGGAAAAGCCAGGGAACTATAGACTGGTGAGTGTTACATCAGTGGTGGGGATGTTGTTGGAGGGGATGCTGAGAGACAGGATTTACTTGAATTTGGAAAGGCAAGGACTGATTAGAGATAGTCAGCAGGGCTTTGTGTATGGGAAATCGTGTGATTTTCTATATACAAACTTAAGACTGGGTTTTTTGAAGAGGTGACAAAGAAGATTGATGAAGGCAGAGTGGTGCCTATGTGAACTTCAGTGCGGCATTTGACAAAGTTTCACATGGTAGACTGGTTAGTGAAGTTGGATGACATGGGATCTGAGGGGGAGCTAGCCAACTGGATACAAAATTGGTTTGAAGGTAGGAGACAGAGGGTCGGGGTGGAGGGTTGCTTTTCAGACTGGAGGCCTGTGACCAGCAGAGTGCCACAAGGATCAGTGCTGGGTCCACTGCTTTTCGTCATTGATATAAATGATTTGGATGTGAATATAGGAGGTATGGTTAGTAAGTTTTCAGATGACACCAAAATAGGTGGTGTAGTGGGCAGTGAAGAATATTACTTCAGAGTACAACGGGATCTCGATCAGATGGGCCAATGGGCAGATGGAGTTTAATTTAGATAAATGTGAAGTGTTGCAGTTTGGAAAGGCAAACCAGAGCAGGATTTATACAGTAAATGGTAGGGCCCTGGAGTGTGGCCAAACAAAGACACCAAGGGGGACAGGTACATAGTTACTTGAAAGTAGAGTCGCAGGTAGACAGGGCGGTGAAGAAGACATTTGGGACGCTTGCCTTTATTGGTCAGTGCATTGAGTAGAGGAGTTGGGAGGGTCATGTTGCGGCTGTATCGGTGAGGCCACTTTCGGAATACTGCGTTCAATTCTGGTCTCCCTGCTACAGGAAGGATGGTGTGAAACTTGAAAGGGTGTGGAAAAGATTTACAAGGATGTTGCCAGGATTGGAGGGTTTGAGCTACAGGGAGAGGTTCAGTAGGCTGGGGCTATTTTCCCTGGATCATCAGAGGCTGAGGGGTGACCTTACAGAGATATATAAAATCATGAGCAGCATGGAAAGGGTGAATAGCCAAGGTCATTTTTTCTAGGGTGGGGGAGTCTAAAACTAGAGGTTTTAGGATTAGGGGCATAGGATTAAGGTGAGACGGGCAAAATTTAAAAAGGACCCGAGGGGTAACTTTTTCACGCAGAGAGTGGTGCTTGTATGGAATGAACTGCCAGGGGAAGTGGTGGGGGCTGGTACAGTTACAATATTTAAGAAGCATTTGGATGGGGACATGGATCGGAAGGGTTTAGAGGGATATGGGCCAAATAGGACGAGGCCAGAATGCGACGTCTGGTCATTGCAGATGAGTTGGACCAGATGGGTTTGTTTCTGTGCTGTATGATTCTAGAACTAAGCTTCAAGAACTTTATGAATTGGAATCCCCAGGACATCAACAGCAGTAGATGCCTCGCTGCAATCCCGATGCAGGGGGTCAGAGATATTCAGGAGCTGGATACGATTTCGATGTGGGTCACATCAAGGTGCACTCTCTCTGTGTGGTCTGACGCAATTGAGTGATGGCAGCCTGGGCTAGCTCTGTCAGGTTAGACTCTGGTAGCCCTGCCAGCAGAGAGGGTCCACTCTCTGGTCTCTTCCCCACATTGACAATAGCGGCCAGTTCCACTGGCATTTCCACCCGCTCGCTCACAGCTCTCAGCTTCTGGCTGTCCTGTTCATTCTGTTGGGGCAGAGAGAGAGAGAGACGTGGGAGAACTATCAGCACTTGAATTCAATCTCCAGCCTGCCATGTTTCAGACTGCACTCCCTCCTCACGGAGATACCCAGCCAGAAACCTGACCTAGAAACCAGGCTGCTACACTGAGAGCCAGCGCTGAGAGAGCGCCGCACCGTCGGAGGGTCAGCACTGAGTGAGCGGGCACTGTCAGAGGGTCAGCGCTGATGGAGCACCGCACAGTTGGAGGGTCAGTGCTGAGGGAGCGCCGCACTGTTGGAGGGTCAGCGTTGAGGGAGCGCTGCACTGTCGGAGGGTCAGCGTTGAGGGAGCGCTGCACTGTCGGAGGGTCAGCGCTGAGAGAGCGGGCAGTCGGCTCAGGCGGGGGTATGGTTTGTGGAGAGTGACATTACCTCTCTGAGTTGGTATTTTTCCCTCAGTCGGATCCTCATGGCTGCTCTCTCTGCTTTCCTCTGAGCAAAGTCCTCATCTCGTTTCTTCCTGCGGACAGGAAGCAGATTGAAACTGACTGGTGCGCAGTCACCCTGGGGACCACTCTGCACTGCTGAGACAGAGTCAGGTCCCAATGTCAACCCATCACCAACGTGCAAACGTGGACATGTTCATTACATACCCCTATCGCGTAGGGAAGAACCCAGCAACAGTGAAAACTGCCCCCAATCCCTGTGCCCAGAAAGGAACTAGGGTGTGTGAAGAAGAAAGTGAAAACGAGGGAATAAGGATACAATAATCCTCAGCAGTGAGGAAATCTGGCCTGAAGTGTGTAGCAGAGATAGTAGGAACTGCAGA
>NW_025979942.1:0-5878 GCF_021869965.1 Rhincodon typus | reverse complement strand
CGAAGGGCCTGTACTGCGCTGTAATGTTCTATGTTCTATGTTCTATGTTCTATAACCAAAAACCTTCTTTCTTACTGTCAACCACTCGATCAATCTTTATGTCACCCACAAAATTATCAACGTTCTCCAAATTATCTTCATTGCTGATATAGCAAACAATAAGGGACCTAGCACTGATCACTGTAGCATGCCACTGAACACCAGCCTCCAGTCACACAGTCTATCACCACCCTCTGTCTTCATTTTGGATCCACCTTGCCAAGTTACATTAGATCTCAGGTAGACGAACAGGAGGCTGGAAGAACACAGCAAACTAGGCAGCATCTGGAGGAAAGGAGAAGTCAATGTTATGGATATTACCCTTCTTCCAATCCTGAAGGTGGGTAATACCTGAAATATTGGCTTCTCCTTTCCTCCAGATGTTGTCTGGCTTGCTGTTCTCTTCCAGCCTCCTATCTGTCCACCTTGGATTCTCGCATCTGCAGTTTTTTGTCTCTACATTAGATCCCATTTGCTGTTACCTTCTTTATCAGTTTCTTATATAAGGCCCTGTCAAACCCCATGCTGAAATTCATATAAACTACATCAACTGCCCTACCATCATCTCACACTTGGTCACCTCCTCGAAAACTTCAAGTAAATTTGTTAGGCATGGCCTCCCTCTGACAAAGCCATACTATCTTTAATCAAACCTTGCCTCTCCCCAAATCTGCTTCTCTGACTTTTCTCCAACAGTTTCCCTACCACTAATGTGAGCTTCATCAGTCTGTAATTCCCTGGTTTATCTTTACTACTTTTCTTGAACAACATTAGAGGTCCTCCAGTGCTCTGGAACTTCGCCTATGACCAGAGGAGAATCAGAAATTTGGGTCAGAGCCCCTGTAATTTCCTCCTTTGTCTCCCACAGCAGCCTGGAATACAGCTCATCCGGACCTGGAGATTTTTCCACTTTTAAGCCCACCAAAACCTCCTATATCTCCTCATTCCCTATGTCAAACTGCTCATGACCGTCACCACGCCTCTTCCAAAATTCTGTACCTACATTTCTGCTTCTGCTCAATGAAGACAGATGTGAAGTGTTCATTTAACATCCTACCTCTTGACCTCCAAGTCCATGCACAGATTACCCCCATGGTCCCTAATAGGCCCTACTCATTCCCTAGTTTGCTTTTCCCCTTTAGCTTAAAGTGGCTTTTACTACAGAAAAGGAACAGCTCCTGAGTTGGTGCACTTCTAAATTCCTAGGGTGGGGGAAGTCCAAAACTAGAGGGTATGAGTAGAAGGTGAGAGGGGAGAGATTTAAAAAGGACCTGAGGGATATCTTTTTCACACAGAGGACGGTGCCTATATGGAATAAATTGCCAGAGGAAGTGGTGGAGAAAAGTACAATATGGCCTAGTGGTATTATCACTAGACTATTAATCCAGAGACACAGTAATGTTCTGGGGACCTGGGTTCGAATCCTGCCATGACAGACGGTGGAATTTGAATTCAATAATTATCTGGAATTAAGAGTCTAATGATGACCATGAAACCATTGTCAGAAAAAACCCATCTGGTTCACCAATGTCCTTTAGGGAAGGAAATCTGCCACCCTTACCTGGTCTGACCTACATGTAACTCCAGACCTACAGCAATGTGGTTGACTCTTAACTGCCCTCTGGGCAATTAGGGATGGGCAAGAAATGTTGGTCTAGCCAGCAACGCCCACATCCCATGAATTAAAAAAAAATGTAAAAGGTATCTGGATGAGTACAGGAATAGGAAGTGTTTAGAGGGATATGGGCCAACTGCTGGGCAAATGGGACTAGGTCAAAGATTCATTCTCTCTATCTTGTTCACTGCCTCACATTGTTCAACCACTTTGGAGCTAATCATATAGATTTTTCAGGCAGAAGGCTGATATCTATAATTGGTCATTGGTCCACAGACCATTCAGCAATTTATTGCCAGCCAAAGCTCCATTCATACATACCCCTCGGTTCCAGCTCGTCTGCATAATATTATTCAACTATTGTTGAAACCAGCGGCTTATGTAAACAGTGCTTACAATGTGGGTCAGGTTACTTGCTTTCAAAATATACAGAAACTCTCCTGTAATTTTTGGTTTCAAAACAGTTTGTTTCTCATTTCAGTGTATGTAAAATACAGAAAAATAAAAAGAGACGGTCTTTACGACCTGGCCCAAATTCGCTTGTCCTGGCTCATTCTCCTAGCATACTGTGCCTGCTGATGTCTAATGGTTCCCTTTCTTGAAACAGTATGTGGATAGTCCAACTAGAGGAGGGGCCATACCGGACTTTGTATTGGCTAATAAGCCTGGCCAAGTGACTGACCTTTCAGTGGGAAAGCATTTTGGAAACAGTGATCACAACTCCAAGGATAAGTCAGGGCCTGTCGGGAAGCTACTAAACTGGGGAAGGCAAACTATGTCAGTGTTAACTGGGAGAAGCTGTTATCAGGCAAGTCCACAATTGACATGTGGGAACTGTTTAAAGACCTGTTGGGGAAAGTTCAAGACTGGTATGTTCCAGTAAGGAGGAAGGACAAAGACAAGGAACTCCAGTCTCCCAACCTGCTCGATCCCCTATAGTTTTCTATACCAACAGAACAGATCCACAGAGGATGCCATATCCCTAGCCCTGCATTCATCCCTGGAACATCTAGACAACAAAGTCTCCTACGTCAGACTCCTGCACGTTGACTACAGCTCTGCCTTCAACACCATTATCCTCTGCAAACTGATCTCAAAACTCCATGACCTTGGTCTCGGCTCCACCTTCTGCAATTGGATCCTTAGCTTTCTGACTCACAGGCCCCAATCAGTGAGGATAGGTAACTGCACCTCCTCCACAGTAACACTCAACACTGGAGCCCTCCCAAGGATATGTCCTCAGCTCCCTCTTGTACTCCCTTTACACCTACGACTGTGTTGCCAAATTCCAAATGAACACCATCTACAAGTTCGCTGACGACACCACCGCAGTGGGATGGACATCAAACAATGACGTGTCAAAATAAAAAAGCAGATAGAGGGCTTGGTGACATGATGCAATGAAAACAATCTGTCTCTCAAGATTGGCAAAACTTAAAAACTGATCATCAACTTCAGAAAGAAAGAGAACATGCCCCCATCTACATCAACAGAACTGAGGTTGAGAGGGTGAAGGGCATCAAGTTCCTCAGAGTGACGATAACCGACAACCTGTCCTGGACTTCCCACGTAAATGCGACAGTCAAGAAGGCACAACAATGCCTTTCTTCCTCTGGCAGCTCAGGAAATTTGGCGTGTCCATAAGGTCCGTCATCAACTTCTACAACTGCACCAGTAAAACCATACTGTCTGGGTGCATAATGGCCTGGTATGGCAACTGCTCTGCCCAGGACCTTTAAGAAACTACAGAAGATGGTGTATACAGCCCAGAACATCACAGAAGCCAACCTTCCATCCATGGACTCTATTTACACGGCTCACTGCTGTGGAAAAGCGGCCAACATCATCAAAGAACCATCGCACCCTGGTAATGACCTCCTACAACCTCTTATGTCAGGCAGAAGATACAAAAGCCTGAACACATGTACCAGCAGGTTCAGGAACAGCTTCTTCCTGGCTGTGATGAGACTGTTGAATGGACTCTAGCCTCAAATAATCTAACCTGCAATGTAACCTGTATGCTTCTAAGATTTTTTGATGTATATATCCTTTGTTTGCTGTGATCTGCCTATACTGCTCGTAAAAAAATGCTTTTCGCTGTATTTCTATATGTGACAATAAAATCAAAATCAAAATCAACTCAAAGGATGACAAAGTAAGGGACCCTTGGATAATGAGGGAGGTTGTGAATTTAGTCAAAAGGCAAAAAAGAAGCATATGGAAGGTTTAGGGAGATAAAATCAGACAGCTCATGAGGTATATGAGGTATATAAGGAAAGCAGGAAGAGAACTCAAGCAGGGAATTAGGAGAGCAAGAAGAGGCCATGAAATGACCTTGGAAACTGGGGTTAAAGAGAATCTAAGGCACTCTATAGGTACTTTAAGAACAAGAGGATAACTAGGGAGAAGGTAAGACCACTCAAGTATAAAGGAGGGAACTTGTGCTTGGAGGCAGAGGATGTGGGTGAGATCCTAAAAGTGTACTTTGCATCGGTATTCATCCAGGAGAAGGATATGGGGGATAGTGAGATTTGTATGGGGCATGCTAATATGCTAGGGCATTTGCAGATCAAGAAAGAAGAGGTGTTGGGTCTCTAGAAGATCATTAAGGTGGATAAGTCTCCAGGACCCGATGATATCTACCCCAGGTTTTTGAGAGAAACAAGAGAGGAGATTGCTGGGGCCTTGACCAAGATCCTTGTATCCTCGCTAGGCACTGGAGAGGTCCTGGAGGACTGGCAAGTAGCTAATGTTGTTCCTCTGTTCAAGAAGGAAAATAGGGATAATCTAGGAAACCACAGACGAGTGAGTTTCACATTGGTGGTTGGGAAGCTATTGGAGAGAATTCTTAGGAATAGGATTTACACACTTTTGGAAAAGCACGGCCTAATTAGGGACAGTCAGCATGGCTTTGTGCGTGGGCATGTTTCCCTTTATTGGTTGGGGAATTAAGTACAAGAGTCAGGATATTATGTTGCAGGTTTATAAGACTTTGATCAGGCCACACTTAAGGGTATTGTGTTCAATTCTGGTCGCCACATTACAGGAAGGTGTGGAGGCTTTGGAGAGGATGCAAAAGAGGTTTATCAGGATGCTGCCTGGATTGGAGGGTATGAGCTATAAGGAGAGGTTAGAAAAACTCAGGTTGTTTTCTCTTGAGTGGCGAAGACTGAGGGGAGACTTGATAGAAGTCTTTAAATTATGAGATGATATAGGGTTGACGGTCAGAATCGGTTTCCCAGAGTTGAAATGTCTAATACTAGGGGGCATGGATTTAAGGTTAGAGGGAGAAAGTTCAATGAAGACGCAAGGGGCAAGTTTTTTACACAATGAGTGGCAGGAGCCTGGAACGCACTGAAGAGGGTGGTGAAGGAGGTAGATACGATAAGGAAATTTTGGACCCTTTTGGATAAGCAAATGAATATGCAGGGAATGGAGAGATATAGAGCAAGGGCAGGCAGAAGGGATTAGTTTCATTTGGCGTCATGTTTGGCACAACATCATGGGCCAAAGGGTCTGTTCGTATGCTGCACAGTTCTATGTTCTATCAGAATATGATCACAACATTGTGACCCTGGTCTACAAACTCCACTACAGTCTCATTTTTAACAAAGCTCTGCGCCACATGCCACTCCATGCGCTGTGGACCTCGCTGTATATTACTCAAGTCTTTGGTCAGAGCCTTCAGCTATATCCACTCTTTTCATGAAGCTCTAAACACTTCTCTGCCTTGTTCCCACCTTAAAACTACCTATAGAGTCTTAGAGTCATACAGCACAGAAACAGACCCTTTGGTCCAACTCATGTGTGCCGACCACACATCTAATTTGACCTACTACAATTTGCAAAGTTGCCCCTCAGGTCCTTTTTAAATCTCTCCCCTCTCACCTTCAACCTATACCCTCTAGTTTTGGACTCCTCACCGTAGGAAAAAGACCTTGGCTATTCACCCTATCGATGCTCCTCATGATTTCTCAAACCTCTATAAGGTCACCCCCTCAGCCTCTGACACGACAGGGAAAAAAGTCCCAGCCTATTCAGCCTCTCCAGCCTCTCCCTATAATTCAGTCGTGGCAACATCTTCTAAATCTTTTCTGCACCCTCGGAAACACTCCCTAGGACCCTACCATTAACTGTATAAGTCCCAGAGATAATAGGAACTGCAGATGCTGGAGAATCTGAGATAACAAGGTGTAGAGCTGGATGAACACAGCAGGCCAAGCA
>NW_025979941.1:0-5879 GCF_021869965.1 Rhincodon typus | reverse complement strand
CCACATGGCAGATTGGTACAAAAACTAAAATCACATGGGATTCAGGGTGGGCTGGCTAGATGGATACAAAACTGGCTTGGTCATAGAAGACAGACAGTAGCGGTAGAAGAGTGTTTTTCAGAATGGAGACCAGTAACTAATGATGTTCCACAGGGGTCAGTCTTAGGTCCTCTGTTGTTTGTAGTATACATAAATGATCTGGAGGAAAATGTGGGTGGAATGATTAGTAAGTTTGCAGATGACATGAAGATTGGTGGAGTTGCTGATAGTACCGACGATTGTGAAAGTATACAACAGGAAATAGATTGGCGACTTGGGCACAGAAATGGCAGATGGAGTTTAATCCAGACAAATGCAAGGTGGTGCATTTTGGAGGATCAAATTTAGGTGTGAATTATATTATAAATGACAGAACACTTAGGAACATTAACATACAGATGGATCTGGGCATGCAGGCCCACAGTTCCCTAGAAGTGGCAATGCAAGTGGCCAAAGTGATTAAGAAGGCATATGGCATGCTTTTTTTCATCACCTGGGGCGTGGAGTACAAGAGTTGGCAAAACATGTTGTAACTGTATAAAACCCTTGTTAGGCTCCGTTTGGAGTATTGTGTGCAGTTTTGGCCACCATACTACCAGAAGGATGTGGAAGCTTTGTAGAGAATGCAGAGAAGGTTCACCAGGATGTTGTCTGGTCTCCAGAGCATTGACTATGAGTAAAAGTTAAAAAGACTAGGATTGTTTTCACTGGAAAGACAGTGGCTAAGAAGAGACCTGATAGAGGGCTACAAAATTATGAGAGGCATAGATAGTGTGGATAGTCAGAGGCTTTTCCAAGGATTGAAGTTTCAAATACAAGGGGGCATAGGTTCAAGGTCAGAGGCGGAAAGTTTAAGCCAGATATGCGAGGGAAGTTTTTCACGCAGAGAATGGTAGGAGCCTGGAATGCACTGCCAGAGGAGGTGCTGGAAGTAAGCATGTTGAAGACATTTAAGAGGCATCTGGATGGTTACATGAATAGGGAGGGAATAGAGGGATACGGACTGAATAAGGGCAGAAGGTTTGTTTTTGAGTTTAGGCAATGCATGATGATTGGCACAGGCTTGGAGGGCGAAAGGGTCCGTTCCTGTGTCATACTTCTCTTTTGTTCTTTTATAGATAGAGAAATGGCAATGTAACTTAATACAGAGAAATGTGAATTGATATATTCCATTATAAATAATAAGAAAAAGTATATACAAAGTAAATGGAGTGATAGAGATATACAGAACAGAAACAGACCCTTCAATCCAACTCGTCCATGCCAACCAGATATCCTATATAAATCTAGCCCCATTTGCCAACATTTGGCCCATATCCTTTTAAACCCTTTCCATCCATATGCCTTTTAAATGTTGTAATTGTACCAGCCTCCACCACTTTCTCTTTCAGCTCATTCCATACATGCAGCACCCTATGCATGAAAAAGTTGCTGCTTAGATCCTGGTTATATTTCTCCCCTCCAGCCTTAAACCATTCTTAATTCATTCACAGGATGAGGGCATTGCTGACTAAGCAGCATTTATTGCCCAGAGGCAGTTCAGATTGTTGTGGGTCTGGAGTCACCTTAGGCCAGACCTGGTAGGGATGGCAGTTTCCTTCCCTAAAAGGCATTAGTGAACCAGATGGGTTTTTCCTGACAATAGATTCATGACCAGAATTAGATTCCTGATTCCAGATATTTTATTGAATTCAAGTTCCATGATCAGCCATGGCAGGATTTGAACCCAGAACATTATCTGGGTCTTTGGATTAACAGTCCAGAGATAATACCACACAGCCGTTGCCTTTCCATACCCTCTAGTTTCCCCACGCTGGGGAAAAGACCTTATCTATTTACACTATCCTTGTCCCTTATGATTTTATAAACCTCTATAAAGTCACCCGTCAGCTTCCAATCCTCCATGAAAAATAGCCCCAGCCTATTCAGCCTCTCCTCATGGCTCAAACTCTCCAACCCTGGCACCGTCTTTGTAAATGCTTGTAAATGGGTGTAGAAAATGTGGGAGTTGTGTGTCCACAAACGTTTGAATACAGCAGGCTGAGTTCAGAAAGCTGATAAAAAAAAACACATAGAATTCTTGATTGTAGAGGCATAATACACAAAAGCAAAGAAGTAGGTGTTATATGATTTACAATCTCCCTGCCATCTGTAATCACTCAAACGTCTTTCTAAATCAGTGGTGGGACCCAGCTGGATTATTTTTGGTTTTTATGATCTGGAATGCATTGCCTGAAAGGTTATCAAAACATGTTCAACAATAACTTCCAAAATTAAATGGTACAAATGGTAAAAATTCTTGAGTGATGGAGACATGGCAGGGGAATAGGAAGCTCTTTCTGAGAGCAAGCATAGCACGATGGGCTGAACAGCTTCTTCACAGCTGTAAGAAGTCTGACTCTGATTTTTCTGCTGTACAGTCACAAATTATATTCCTGCATTTCTTTCACTCTAAATCATTTTATTTCCAAAAAGTAATTTTGGTTTAATTGCTGTTTTGAAATGATTTGAATATTCAATTCTAATAGCCTCTATATTCAGACTGAAGGGAAATCTCTGAAGCAAAAGTGACTGTGGTAAGAAGAGAATTAAGTTATTCATAAAACCATAAAACCACAAGAAATAGTAACAAGAGTAGGCCATTTGGCCCTTTGAGCCTATTCACATTCCTCACGTCCGTTTTCCTAACTTTACCCCATAAACAGTTGATTCCTCTACTTGTCAAGAATCTATCTAAACCAGCATCAAATAAACATAAGAACTTTCAAACAACTTTCTGTGACCAGGAGTTCCAAAGACTTACAATCCTTCAAGAGAAGAATTTGTTCCTAATCTCAGTCTTAACTTGGCATTCCCATATTCTAAGTATATGCCCTCTGGTCCTAGACTCTTCCATGAGATCACCTTTCATTCTTCTAAACTCCAGTGAGTAGAGTCCAAACCAGTTGACTAACAGCCTAAACAAAGAAGGGGCCTATTAGGAAAAATTTAAAGGAGCAGAGAGGTAGAGGTAGACAGGATTATGCAGGGAATTCCGGAGCTTGGAGCCGAGCTAACTAAAGATATGGTCAGCAATAATTAGAATCAGGGATTTGCAAGAGGTTGGTGAGGACAGAGATCTGAGTGAGATTGTGGAGATAGTTAGGGACAGGAGGATGGAGGAAATTTGAAGGCAATGATGACAATGTTAAAAGTGAAGCATTGCCTGACTCGGAGACAATGCAAGTCAGCAAGGATGTGGGAATGAGTTCATTGGATTTGCTCTGAGTTAAGGTATGGACCCACTCAAGTTCATACAAACGGGACGATAAAAGGACAGCCAGATGAGCACTGCAATAGTCAAAGTCTAGCAGCTAACAAAAGTATGAAGGAAGTGTTTTGCTCTGGATGAGCTCATGCAGGGGCATGGGCCATTTTATGGTGGTGGAAATCGGCAGTGTTGATGGTGGAGTGATGTGAGAAAGTAAGAATGCACAAATATCAAGTTTTGTGACTCGGGACATCTCAAAGTACCCTATGCCAATGAAATACCTGTCCAAGTATAACCATTGATGTAACGTTGAAAGAGAATGGCAGACTCCTGCCTGTACATTTATTGCACACAAAGTGCTTTCCTCAATATTTGTAGAGAGTTGCCCGTTCTTGCTGGGCTATATCATCTTGAATAAAGGCCAGATTCTTACAGTTTTCCCTATTTGTGCTATTTGTTGCCCAAGTGCCATTAATCACAACTATCATCCAACATGTGCACAATGTTGTGACTGCAACAGGATACTTACAACAACTGCACCTTGGATATTGACTGTGACTCGTGGAGCCTCTCACGTGAGCTGGAGAACAGAAAGCAGAGCAAAGGAATAAAAATTGGAGCGACGGTGTAGTCAGAAGGAGCCGACAACCTGTTGGGAAAAATAGATTTTGAGGTTTGTAAAGGTGGAGACAGACTAGGAGAGGCAGAGGGGCTTGTGGGAGGACTTCATTACAACCGATAAGTGAGAAGGGGAGGTGGTGAAGGCAATGGCCTAGTGGTGTGATTACTGGGCTGTTAATCTAGGGGCCCAGGTGACCTTGGTTCAAGCCCTGCCATGGCAGATGGTTAGAATTTTTTTTAAAAAATCTGGAATTAGGAGTTTTATGACCATGAATCCATTGCTGATTGTTGTAAAAAAACCATCTGGATCACTAACGCCCTTTAGGGAAGGAAGCTGCCACCTTTACCTGGTCTGGCCTGTATGTAATTCCTGACCCACAGCAATGTGGTTGACTCTTAACTGTAACTGGGGATGGGCAATAAATGCTAATCTAGCCAGTTCTTTTAAAAAAAGACTGTAAGTTCTGGAATGATAGGACCAGACATAAGAGATCAAATTTGGAGACGCAAAGGCTATGGCATTGGGATGTATGATATTGGCTAAGGAGTGATTTGAAGGAGCATTGGAGAGAGACTCAACATCAAAGATGATATGAAGTGATGAATGAATTTGAATTACCTTGGAACAACTTATAATTCATAGAGGTTGGAGAATAGGAGGCTAGCAAGTGGACCATTGAAGTGTCACAAATGGCAATGGAGGTGGAGGAAATATGGACAATTTGGAAATGAGCAATGTCATTTGGCTAGGAAGTTTATTTGATTTGTTTACAGGATGCCGGCTATTTATTGCCCATCCTTAATTGTCCATTACTCTGGGCATGAAGTCACATCAAGCCAAACCAGGTAAGGACAGCAGACTTCCTTCCCTAAAGGACATGGGTACACCCAGCTAGGATTTTATGACATTTGGCAGTGGTTACATTTGTCATCTGGTATGGCATGAATAATGTTAAAAGTTAATAACAATCTGGAAATGGTGGCTCCACACATCCTTGACAGGGAGGAGCTCGGTGTGTAGTGTAGAAGATAAGGATGAAATATTTGCATCCATCTCAATCACCAGCATCCTGGTGGATGGAAGAGGTTGTTTGATCGTGCTATTTCTAGCACTTGCAAAGGAATAAGCTGTTCACTGACACTCAAGCTCAATCAGATCTACTTAATTCTTGACTTGAAAAGGTAGTAAGGTTAGATCACGTGGGATCCAGGGAGAGCTAGCCAATTGGATACAAAGTTGACTTGATGGTAAGAGACAAAGGGTGGTGGTAGAGGATTATTTTTCAGACATAGGCCTGTGACCAGCAGTGTTCCACAAGGATCACTGTTGGGTCCACTGTTGTTCGTTATTTATATAAACGTTTTGGATGAGAATAAAGGAGGCATGATTCGTAAGTTTGTGAATGACACCAAAATTGGTGGTATAGTGGACAGTGAAGAAGATTATCTAAAAGTACAACTGGATCTTGATCAACTGGGCCAGTTGGCCGAAGAATGGCAGATGGAGTATAATGTAGATAAATGTGAGGTGTAACATGTTAGTAAGACAAACCAGGGCAGGACTTATACAGTTATTGAAGGGTCCTGGAGAGTGTTGTCAAACAGAGAGACCTAGGGGTGCAGATACATAGTTCCTTGAAAGTGGAGTCGCAGGTAGGCAGAATGGTGAAGAATGTGAGATAGTAGGAACTGCAGATGCTGGAGAATCCGAGACAACAAGGTGCAGGGCTGGATGAACACAGCAGGCCAAGCAGCATCATAGGAGCAGAGAGGCTGACGTTTCGGGCCTAGACCCTTCATCAGAAAAGGAGGAGGGGAAGGGGGTTTTGAAATAAATAGGGAGAGAGTGGGAGGCGGATAGAAGAGGGATAGAGGAAAGGATAGGTGGAGAGGAAACAAACAGGTCGAAGAGGCGGGGATGAAGCCAGTAAAGGTGAGTGTAGGTAGGGAGTTAGGAAGGGGATAGGTC
>NW_025979940.1:4515-5879 GCF_021869965.1 Rhincodon typus | reverse complement strand
ATAAGGTCCTCCTGCCCTCTGACACTCCAGGAAGAATGGCCCCAGTCTATTCAGCCTCTCCTTATAGCTCAAACCCTCCAACCTGCTGGTCACAGGCCTTCAATCTGAAAAGTAACCCTCGACCACCACCCTGTCTCCGACCTTCTAATCAATTTTTGTATCCAGATGTCTCGTTCTCCCTGTATTCCATGTGATCTAAACTTGTTAACCAGTCTACCATGCGAACTTTGTCAATCCACTGAATCAAGAGTGGCACCATAGAATCACTCTCTCAAACCTACTTTGACTGCTGTCCTTTGAAGACTTCTCTTCTCTTTCCCGGTAGGCCTGCAAAAACATTCCTTTTGTGAAGACATTCCAGCCCTGGAGGCAGCTTCTCTGTTGGCTGAAGGATTTGATAAAAGACTGTACACACAAAGCACTTCCATTTGGCATTTTTGAGGCCCAGAAGGTTGCGTTCATGACTCAGATGCTTGTCAATTGAGGGCTTATGTGTCATTCTGGTTATTACAGGGTATGAACTCGTCTGACATTATCACGGAATTGCTGCGTTATTGGATATATGAAGCAATGAGATTCAGAAATGGATATTAAAAAGCCTGTGGCATTATTCAAAGAAAGAATGCCTTCCTCTTTGTTCAGTCCAATATTTCAATAATGGTGAATGGATATTTTTCAGGCTGGGAAGCAGGTTTGTAGTGGAATCTCCAGGGGCTGCTACTGGGACGTTTGTCGTTCTTGATAAATAATTAATTATCTTGATCGTGGTGTGCAGGGGACAATTTCTAAGTTTGCAGATGCCATTAAACTTCACAATTGTACATTGTGAGAATAGTGTGGAAATCCAAAAGTGCATTGAAAAGTTGATGGAGTGGGCAGACAGATGGAAGATGAGGTACAATGCAGAGAAGTGTGAGGTGATGCGCTTTGTCTTTCAAGTGTTTTTCCTACCAATGTAAAATAGGAGTGTGGACGTGCACAGTTGAAATGATGGTAGCAGTACAGCTGGAGAGAGCAATTAATAAAGCATAAAGCCTTTAATAAAAGGGGTATAGAGTATACGAGTAAGAAGTTGATGATATTGAACTTCTGCAAGGTAAGTTAAATTTCAGCTGGACTATTGTGCACAGTTATGGTCTGCACATTATAGGAAAAAGGCAAATGCATTGATGTGCTGATTATTTCTAGAATGTTTCCAGCTAGGAAAAGCTTCAGATACAAGAATAGATTGAAGAGTTTTGGACTGTTCTCTCTCAATAGCAGGCTGAGAGGAGATGGAATTGAAGATTTTTTTTGAAATCGTGAGTGGGTGAAACAGAGTAGATAGGGAGAAGATGTCAATGCTCGTCGAAGAGCTTTATGAC
>NW_025979940.1:372-4415 GCF_021869965.1 Rhincodon typus | reverse complement strand
TTGGACAGCCAGGACTGAGATTTTGCAGGTCTATCCCAGTGTAAATAGTGAAATAATGCCTCATTGTCAGAGCGTCAGAACTATGGGAGTGCATTATTGTCAGAGGGTCAGGATTGAGGCAGTGCCTCATTATGCAGATGTCAGAATTGAAGCAGTGTCACATGATGGGAGGGTCAGTGTTGAGGTATGACAGCACTGTCAGTGGTTTAGAACGGTGGGAATGCTTCCTTATCATATGGTCAGTACTGAGCAGGTGCCTTAATATCATATGTTCAGTCATAGAATGCCTCATCATCAGGAGTTATTACTGAGTCAGTGCCTGTTTGTCAAAGGTACATGACAGAGGGTGTGCATCATTGTCAGAGGGTCAATACAGAGGCAGTACTCGATTGTAAGGGGGTCAGATCGGAGTGTGCCACATGATGAGATGGTCAGTTCTGTAGTAGTGCAGCACTCTAAGCGGGTCAGTTCTGAGGCATTGCCTCATTGTCAGAGGGTCACTACTGAGGCACTGTCTCATTGTAAGAGGGTGAGAATTGAAGGGGTCGCACACGTTTAGATGATCAGTACGGAGGTATTGCAGATCTATCAGAAGATCAGTCCTGAGGGACTGCCTCGTTGTCAGCAGGTCAGATTGGAGGAAGTGCTTCACTGACAGAGCATTGGTACTGATCGAGTACCTCATTGTGAGAGTCAGAATCATGGGAGTGCTCACATTTTAGACAGTCAGTACATGTAGTCAGCACTGTCAGGGGGTGAGTACGAAGTCTCCATTCTGAAGCAGTGCCTCAATGTAATGGGATCAGAATGGATGGAGGGCCACATGATTAGCCGTTTAGCCCTAAGGAATGGAAATACTGTCAGATCTCATTGCCGTGATAAGTAGGTGTCGATGTTGGACTGAAGGAGGAGTGAGGCTCCAAAAGCTTGTGTCTTCAAATAAACCTGTTGACTGTATCCTGGTGTCGTATGACTTCAGACCTCGTTGCCATCGCGTCAGAAATGTGGGAGTGCTTTATAGACACTGGGTCAGTACTGAGGGAGTGCCTCATTGTCAGAGGGTCAATATTGTGGCAGTGCCTCATTGAAATGGGGTCAGGATTGCGGGTATGCCTCACTCTTCCAGAGTCAGTAGTGAGGAACTGCAGCTCTGTCAGAGGATCAGTTCTGAGGTAGGACTGGAATGTCAGTCCAGAGGCTCACTGGTCTATAGTTCCCTGGCTCTGCCTCAGCCTCAGAATTGACCCTCTGACAGTTATGCACTCACACTGATCTTACCCTCCAACAGTGCTGAAATGCCACAGTACTGATCGTCTCATCAGAATCACAGAATCCCCACAGTGTAAAACAGTCCATTAAGCCCAAGTCCACACTCACCCTCCCAAGCGCATCTGACCCATCCTCTTAACCTATCCCAGTAAACCTGCATTTCCCTCAGTATTCTTACATGATGCCCTCCCTCAGAATGGACTCTTTGACAATGAAGCACACCCTTGCGAATGAACCTCTGATAAGACACTCTCTCATTATTGACCTCTGATCATGAGGCTCGCGCTCAGTACTGCCCCCCTGACAATTCTGATCCGATTAAAAAGAGGCACTGCATCAGCAATGACCCTCTGACAAAGGAACAGTGTGTCAGAACTGACCATCTGTCAAGGAGGCACTCCTTCAGTCTGACCCTCTCTCCCTGCTGCTGAAGTGATCTTTTGCTAATGAGGTAGTGCCTGGGTTCTGACCCTGATAGAGCTGAAATACCTCAGTACTTACCGTCAGTCTGTGGCAAAGCCTCGATTCTGACACCATTACACTGAAGCTCAGCCTCAGTGCTGACCCACCGACAAAGAGACTCTGTTTCAGAACTGACCAGCTGACAATATGCCAGTGCCCTAGTTACTGACACAATAATAATGAAGCCCTCCCTCAGGACTGGCCCTCTAAATGTGAGGTCGCCCTTAATTCTGATGCCCTTGCAATGATGCACTGCCCCAGTTCTGACCCCTACGTAATTAGGAACTGGCTCTGTCTGACAGTAATACACTCCTGCAGTAGTGACCCTCTGACAATGAAGCACTTCCTCCGTACTGAAGCTCTGACAGTCCTTCCATCCCTCAGTAATGCCCCTCTGACAATGAAACAGTCCATCAGTTCTGACACTGTCAGAGTGCTGCAATGTCTTAGTGACCCTGTCATCGTTTCGCACGACCTCACTATTTATGCCTTTATCGTGAGGCAATGTCTCAGCACTGATCCTCTGATACAGCTGCAATACCTTAGCACTGACCCTCTCTGTGTAGCAAACCCTCAATTCCCACACCGTTACACTGAGGAACTGCCTCATAACACAAACTCGGACAATGAGTCATTCCCCTACGACGAACCCTCTGAACAATGAACAATGCCTCAGAACTGACACACTGACAATAAGGCAGTCCCTTAGTACTAAAACGCTGATCATAATATCACAGTCATGACCCTCTAATTGTGTGGCGTCCCTTCAATTAGGACACCTTTCGAAAGAAGCACTGCCTCCGTATTGATGATGTGACAGTGCTTCAATAGCTCAGTGTTGACCTGCTAATCATGGAGCCATCCCACAGTTCTGATCCCGTTACATAGAGTCCCTTGCTCAATCCTGACCCTCTCACTGTACTGGACTATCTCAGTACTGGTCCTGCAAACGTGTTGCACTCCCTTATTTCTCACCCCTTTATATTGTGACTGTGCACCCCACTGGACCCTCTAACACTGAGACAGTCCCTCAGTGACACTATTGTGAAGCACTGTCACTGACCCTCTGACAATGAGGCTGTCAATTCTGACCCCTTTACATTGAGGCACTGCATGAGTATTGACCATTGAGGCACTTCCTCAGTAGTTACTTTCAGACAGGTTAGGGTTAAGGCCAGATGAGGGTCGGGGGGGTGCTCGGGTTAGGTTTAGGGCTGAGGCTAGGGTTAGAGTTGAGGTCAGTGTTGAGGCTGCAGTTGGGGGCTGGGACCAGGACCGGGACGAGCTCAGTCGGGGGAGGGGGGAGGGGGAGGGGGATAGGGGTGGTTGGATGGCCGAGGGCCAGGGCACAGGACAGTCGGGGCCAGGAGAGGGACAGGCTGGGATTAGTGCGAAGTATGAGGGCCGGGTCAGGCTGGAACTGGGGTTAGTGTTAGGTAGGGGAACGGGTCTGGGACAGGCAGGAGTTAGATTCGGGCCTGCGGGCTGGGTGCTGGGACCTTAAGCGGGTCGGGTTCGGGGTCGGTGTCGGTGTCGGGGTCGGGGTCACGGTCGGGCTTGTGGTCAGGTTCAGGGTTTTGGTTGAGGTTAGGGTCAGAGTCAGGGCTGCGACAGGCTGCGGAGGACTGTTGGGCTGGGGGGCGCTGATGGCTGGGTCTGGGTCTGGGTCGAGGTCGCTGGCATCTGGGCAGGGTGAGGTAGGGGCGGGGCAGGGAACTTGGGCCTGGGCCGCGACAGGCTTCGGGCCGAGGGCTGGGGGTTAGGGTCAGGCTGCAGGCCGGGGTTAGGGTCAGTTCCGCGGGCTGGGGGCGGGGCTGGAACTGGCATGGGATGGAGGCTGGGGCCGGGACAACCCCCAGTAAAGAAACCATAAAAGTCAGAGCCCGCTGTAAATAAAGTGTAAAGTATAGAGCTCCCTGTAAATAAACGCTGTAAACCCTCCCTAAAATGCCCCGAAACCCTCAAACAGACGACTGCAAAAAAAAACATAAAACACAGAGCCTCCAGTTAACGAAAGCGAAAACACAAGGCCCACTGTAAATCAACACTAAATAACAGAGCCCCCAGTAAAGAACTGCGAGATAGTCAGATTCAGATAGTACCTCACAGTCAGCAAGTCAGATCTGAGGCAGTGCCTGTTTGTCAGACAGTCAGTAACGTGGAAGCGCATTGTTGTCTCATGGTCATTACTGAGGCAGCGCCACACGATTACAAGATCAGTCCTGAGGGACTGCCACGCGAATAGAGGATCAAATTTGAGTTATTGCAGCACTGAGAGGGTTGGCGTGAGATGGCACCTCAGTGTCGGCAGT
>NW_025979940.1:0-272 GCF_021869965.1 Rhincodon typus | reverse complement strand
ACACCCTCATCCACTTCGCCGAACTCGTCCTCACCCTCAACAACTTCTCTTTCAATTCCTCCAACTTCCCACAGACAAAGGGGGTGGCCATGAGTACCAGAATGGGCCCAAGCTATGCCTGCCTCTTTGTAGGTTACATGGAACAATCCCTCTTCCGGAGCTACACTGGCCCTACACCCCACCTCTTCCTCCGTTGCATTGATGACTGTATTGGCCCCGCCTCGTGCTCCCACGAGGAGCTCGAACAGTTCATCCACTTCACTAACACCTTC
>NW_025979939.1:0-5879 GCF_021869965.1 Rhincodon typus | reverse complement strand
GTCAGCCTTTCTGCTCCTATGATGCTGCTTGGCCTGCTGTGTTCATCCAGCTCTGCACCTTGTTGTCTCTAGAAGGGAGAAGAATGCCTTTTTTTAAAATTTGTAGATTCACAAACATTTATAAACATTCCTTTACTTCAGGAAGTTTCCTAGAAATTTCAAATAGTAATTCAGAGACATTCCTGAAAATTTACAATCTGACATTGCATCAATGAGGCAACAGTTTCATTGAGATTGCTGCAGGCAAAATTGAATGTAGAGTTTTGTCAGGCGAGGCCAATTAAGATGTTTTACACTGTAATAAACTTATTCCTTGTCATTAACTTTTGCTTTATATATAACTGAAATAAACTCCAAACCAAAATTTACAGGGTTTATCAGGAATGTACAGAGCATTGTGACCATGCTTTATATTCTACCCTTTTTCTCCAGTTAACAATAGCAGGATTTCTTTATTGCTTTCATGCAACAAAGAAATGATTTATCTCATTGATAACTTTGAGAATAATTGTTCCTTTTCTCTCTGGGCTAATGAATACAATTACATCTGGCAGTCCCATTCAGTACACAGGCATGCTGTGCACACTCTCTTTTAGTAGTTTGAGTTCTTATTAGTGAACTGTAAGGTGTACAAAACAATATGGAACTTCTGTTATATGAAGGGATGGGGTAGGGGATTGGTTACTTTAATGGAATCCAGTTGCCTACATGCTTCAGTGCTTTTATTATCAATAAAAAGTAGTTCGGCACATAAGGTGAGAATCATTCCAATAGCCTAGAGCTGCCAAGGCAATGTAGGTATAAAGGCTACAACTTTAATAGCTCCTGCTGTGAAAGAAGTTGCACCATTCAAAAGGTATCGCTCCCTTAGTGTGATGGAGCACCAACAATGGATTTCTCCAGATTCTCATTGAATGCACAAGAAATAACTTTGAGGATTTCTTCAGAAGACTGGCAGAGAACTTCATTTCTTTGATGTAGATGTATATATTTGAAGATGTTCACCATGCACCATTCCAGAATTAGGAACTGAATGTTCTCTCAAGAAGGGCTAGAAATTCATTGTTAGAGCAAAAAAATTGCAGCTGCTGGGATCCAAGTGAGACAAACAGGAGGCTGGAAGAGCACAGCAAGCCAGGCAGCATCTGGAGGAAAGGAGCAGTCAACATTTCTCCAGATGCTGTGTGGCTTGATGTATTCTTCCAGCCTCCTGTTTGTCTACTAGAAGTTCACTGTTATTGTACTGCTGCAGTACAGCGGCCTATAGTCACTTCCCAGGAGAGCGATGTGTTGCTGAATGCTTGTTGTATGGCCTGGACGCTTTCTTTTTGTCTTCTGTGTACACCCAAAGGCATTGAAAGCTTTATATTGTGACAGTATTCAGTCAGTGTCAAGATCCCAGATTTGGTCAATATATACCTAGGCAGCAACTTCATTTATCACATGTGAAGAAACAAACATTTTGATTCTCGGTCATTAGAAATGTTTAAAATTGACAGCGAGGAGGTATGGGATAAGCTGCTAATACTTAAAGTTGATAAATTATCAGAACCAGATGATATACATCGGGACTAAATGATATGTAGCTGGACCAGATGAGATGCACTTGAGGACATTGAAGGAAAGTGAGTGTGGAAATTGTGTAGGCATTGAGTGTTGTGTCATGTCTCACAGTAGATATTCAACATATCTTTAAAGACCATACTCATGTTATCATTATAGTAGCATGGCAATTAACCAAATGGCATAAAAGTCTCAGTCTCCACCTTACTGAGTCCTCTTACAGCATGACATGTTGAGGATAGTGTGCTGCAGCACATTTGAACTGCTTAGCTTGAGCCTAGACACACAAAAGTCTATGATTGTTTGTACTGTATATACAATTTTATATACACTCCAGAACACTAGAGAATTGTAATCATTATATTCTTGATTTAAAAAGGTTGTAAAGATAATCCCTGCAATTATTGACCAGCCAGTTTAACTCTGGGGGTGGGAAACTTGTAGAAACAATTATTTAGGATGCAATTAATAGTCATATGAAAGAAATGGATCAAATAGGAAGTCTTAGCATGGATCTTTTAAGTGAAAATCATGTCTAGCTAGCTTGCTGGAATGTTTTGAAGACATAACAGAAAGGTTAATTGGACAATACTCTTGATGTGTTGTATATGGCTTTCCAAAAGGCATTTGATATAACGCTCCACATCAAGCTTATGATAATGTTATAGCTCATTGAATTAAAGGGACAGTAGCAACATGGATACAAAACTGGCCAAAGACAGACAGAGAGAGCAGTTAATAAAGTATAGGGTATTCTAGGCTTCATTAATAGGGTCAGACAGTATGAGAGCAAGGGGCTTAGGCTGAATTTATACAGGAAACTAGTCAATCGTCAGCTGGAGTATTGTGTACAGTTGTGTGCTCCACACTTTTAAGAGGGATGTGAATGCATTGGTGAAGGGTAAAGCGATATGGCCATGGTTCCAGGGATGAGAAATTTTAGCTATGAGGATAGTTTGGAAGGTGAGAGCCGAAGAGGAAATCTGATAGAAGCTTTTAAAGTCACAAGAGGCTTGGACAGAGAAGATAGGGAGAAATGATCTGGTTTGTAAGTAGATCGAGTACGAGAGGGTAAAGTTTTAAAGTGATTTGCAAAAGAAACACATGTGAGACACAGTGAGTTGTTTGGGTCTGGAATGCATTAACTGGAAGTGTTAATTGGTATCTGTACTGAAAATTGAAAAAGCTAATGTTTTCAGTCTAGGTGACTCTTCATCAGAGGTCTGAACTTACTCTCTCTACATGGATGCTGCCTGACCCGTTGTGATTTCCAGCATTTTTTTGTGATCTCCTCTTTTACAATGACATGCCTTAGAATATCCATATACTCCTCCGGAAATTCACCGTCCGCCATGTCCTTCTCCTTTGTGAATACCGTTGCAAAGTATTTATTTAAGACCTCACCACTTCCTCTGGCACAATGCATATAATCCCTCCTTTGTTCTTGAGTGGACCTACCCTTTCCCTAGCTACTGTCTTGCTCCTAATATGCATGCAAGGATTTTCCTTAACTCTGTTTCTCAAGTACATTTCAAGGCCTGTTTCAGCTCTCCTAACTCTTTGTTCAAGTTTTTTTTTCCTACTTTCTTTGTATTCTTCGAGGGGATGTTTGAACTGTCTCTGATTTCTCACTTGCAACAGGAAAAGCACACTACTCCACTAACTCAGAGATAGTAGGAACTGCCGATGCTGGAGCCTGAGGTAACAAGGTGTGGAGCTGGATGAACACAGCAGGCCAAGCAGCATCAAAGGACCAGGAAAGCTGACGTTTCGGGTCTGGACTCTTCTTCTGAAGTGCTTCTTCTGAAAAAGGGTCCAGACCCGAAATGTCAGCTTTCCTGCTCTTCTGATGCTGCCTGGCCTGCTGTGTTCATCCAGCTCTGCACCTTGTTATCTACTCCACTAACTGCCATTTTTACCTTTGAAAAACTATCTTAAGAAAAATAAAGGTCTATTTAAATTAATTTACAGCTAATTAGATGGTCCCCAATGTTAGATTCTCACTAAAATATACCAAATACTCTATTCTGTAAACAACAGTCTAGGTATTACTCTAAATCCTCGTACAGGCATTGATGAAGGGTCTAGGCCCGAAACGTCAGCCTTTCTGCTCCTATGATGCTGCTTGGCCTGCTGTGTTCATCCAGCTCTGCACCTTGCTGTCACAGGCATTGAGTGTTGTGTCATGCCTCACAGTAGATATTCAACCTATCTTTAAGGGACATACTCTACCACTAATCTAAATCCAACTCTCTCCAAAGCATTATGGATGTGAAAAGGTTAGTGGAAGTTGAAGTTAAGAAGAAAAAGAATCTCCTGACTACTACTTAACAATCAGGAGCCCTTCTGTCCAAAACGCCACTTTTGAACTTGAGTGCAGCTCCCACGATACTCCCTGTGGAACTCAAAACTAACCCTAAAATGTGCTGTGCTTGAGTTTTTACCTGCTCCAGTCGCTGCCTCCACCCTCCGGCCTCTCTGGTTCTCTCTGTTGATCAAGGTAAAACTGAAATTGCAGTCACGGTGACTGCGTCAACTTTCTCCCAGTATCCTCCTCGGTCGTTTCTCACTGTACCTCCCTGTTCTCATTAATTTTGTGAAGAGTTGTTATCATTGTAGTTCTCCAAGCACTTCTTGTCTGCTTTTTTTGTTATCATGTTAAGGATATTATTCATCCTTGTGATGTATGGTACATTTTATAACTTACAATCTTAGCTCGGTTCTCACAGGAATGGAAACATATCCTACCATTCCTACAGTGTTGTTACACTTCTGACCATGTTTCAGGAATGTGCTCATAGCTACATTTGTGTATTCTAAGGTGTAATGGTGGACTTAAATAACTGTTTTTATCAATTGTCTCATTTCAGAGCAGAAGGAGGAAATGGAAGCAACTGCAAGGAGTCCACATTCACCTTGTGCAACTGGATGGAGTGGAAAAGTTTGCATTTTGTGTCTTCATTTCATGTAAGAGGAAATTGCTACCACAAATTGTAATGATTATTCCCCATTGTTAATTGTTTCAATTGAGGTTAAATACATACAGGTGGACAGCATTGATTGGGCAAGGCCTGTGTTCAAGTCCCACCTGTCCTAAACATGTATTGTAATATCATAGAATAGAATCATAGAATCTCTACAGTGTGGAAGTAGGCCATTTGGCCCACACTGACTCTCCAAAGAGCATCCCACTCAGATCCACGCCCTACCCTGTAGCCCTGCATTTCCCATGGCTATCCCACCTAGCCTTGTGCATCCCTAGACACTGTGGGCAATTTAGCACGGCCAATCCACCTCACCTGCACATCTTTGGACTGTGGGAGGAAACAGGAGGACCCAGAGGAAGCCCACGCAGACATGGGGAGAATGTGCAAACTCCACACAAACAGTCACCCAGGATGGAATCGAACCTGGGTCCCTGGGGCTGTGAGGCAGCAGTGTTAACCACTGTGCCACTGTGTTGCCCCCAAATGTCTGAACAGGTTGATTAAAAACATCTATTAGTGTATGCATACAGAGATATTTAATCCAAGGGTGTTGTGGTGCAATGGCGGTATCACTACTGCTGGGCTAGATGGTCTGATTTCATGTTGCACCTCACAATGTGATGGCTGTGAGGGTGTGCGATAACAGATCTAAAGAGGTTAATTTAAAGACATTAATTTTATAGAGACTGTTACTGAGATAAGATGGTAGTTATGCTTGGAGATGTATACCTGTAATGGTTCACTCTATGAGTATATCTATTGCAAGTAAAGATAAACTTTGCTTTATTCCTTCATTAACTGGCTGTCAGAAGTATAACACATCATTCAACAAATGCCAACAGCAAAATTCTTCATGTAGGAACTTCAATCAGCAACACGTCAATAATAATAATTCAATCAGCACCCTTGTGAATCCCGTTTCAGTTTGTTTTCTTTGAACTCTTGTATGTCCTAATGCTCCTGCTCAGTGCTATCCCGGTGACTTCAATATGACGGGTGACTTTCCCTGGGGGGCGGGAAGCGGCAGATGGTCTTGTGGGATATCCTTAAGCAGCTTTGGGACTTGATAGCCCAATCTTGGCATGGTCAGTAGCAATCTGGGTGAACTGCTCTTTTATGGGATCACTGGGAGCCATGGAAATGTACATTGTCTGATGACAATTTGTAGCTTGGTGCCTTGGACTGTTTGTAGAACCAGCAGATGACAAATTAAAGTAGTTTCAGAGATAGTAGGAACTGCAGATGCTGGAGAATCTGAGATAACAAGGTGTAGAGCTGGATGAACGCAACAGGCCAAGCAGCATCAGAGGAGCAGGAAGGCTGACGTTT
>NW_025979938.1:4915-5880 GCF_021869965.1 Rhincodon typus | reverse complement strand
TTTATCCTTTTGCCTCATCTCTGACTGTCTGTCCTATTGCTTTGGGATGAAAGGGCCAGTGGGGTGTTTTGCTGTTATTATTTGGCAGTCATGTGGGTCTCCCCCATAATTTAGATTATGGGCTTGGAAGGTGGGCACCTTGGTACGTTTGACAGTGCTGTCCCGACCTTGAAGCAGCAGAGTCCATCGCGTGGCTTGGGTCTGGCTCACTGAGACGTTTTTGACAAAGTTTTTGATACATCGAGCTGGATTGGGGCATGCTCAGTTAAGACAGTCAGGGGACTTAAACCAACAATATAGCCAAAGTACTGGAATGCCCAAAAGATTGCGAGGAGGTGTCATCCACACATGGAAAACCCTTGTTCCGTGGGCTGTAGGATTCTGGAGGCGAAATCCACTGGGCCGAGCCTGCGGTGTCGTTCCTGCAGCAGAATGGCAGCTAGTGTACGGTCTGTGGTTGCAACTTCTAGGGGTGATGGTAAGTCAGGGTTGGGAACTAGTAAGGCTGGTGCTGTTGCGAGGGCATGCTTTAAATCAGTTACTGCCTTTGTATGTGCCAGGCAGCGTTCCTTATCAGCAACTCTGTGAGTGGGGCCGTCCATTGATGTGGTTCCTGCAGTATCCCACTCGACCCAAGAAGGATCGGAGTGCACTACCATCTCGGGGAAGTGGGAGTCGCGCTATGAAATCTATTCACTTTTGGTCTATCTCTCTTTTCCCTTTGGTTACTATTGTTCCCAAGTACATAACCCTATGCTGTAGAATCTGCATCTTTTTCGGGTTTATTTTACAACTTGTCACATGCAAGAGGTTGAGTAATTCATCTTGGAGCTGGATGTATTCCTCCTTTCTTTTCAGTTTGAAAGAGTAGGTTGTCTACATATTGGATTAGCCAGTCTGGCCAGGAAAACTTCTCTAATGCCTTGGCTAATCATCTGTGGAAAATCGAGGGTGAGTTATAGAAA
>NW_025979938.1:1670-4415 GCF_021869965.1 Rhincodon typus | reverse complement strand
ACTGAGACGTTTTTGACAAAGTTTTTGATACATCGAGCTGGATTGGGACATGCTCAGTTAAGACAGTCAGGGGACTTAAACCAACAATACAGCCAAAGTACTGGACTGCCCAAAAAATTGCGAGGAGGTGTCATCCACACATGGAAAACCCTTGTTCCGTGGGCTGTAGGATTCTGGAGGCGAAATCCACTGGGCCTAGCCTGCGGTGTCGTTCCTGCAGCAGAATGGCAGCTAGTGTATGGTCTGTGGTTGCAACTTCTAGGGGTGATGGTAAGTCAGGGTTGGGAACTAGTAAGGCTGGTGCTGTTGCGAGGGCATGCTTTAAATTAGATATTGCCTTTGTATGTGCCAGGCAGCGTTCCTTATCAGCAACTCTGTGAGTGGGGCCATCCATCGATGTGGTTCCTGCAGTATCCCACTAGACCCAAGAAAGATCGGAGTGCACTACCATCTTGGGGAAGTGGGAGTTGCACTATGAAATCTATTCGCTTTTGGTCTATCTCTCTTTTCCCTTTGGTTACTATTGCTCCCAAGTACATAACCCTATGCTGTAGAATCTGCGTCTTTTTCAGGTTTATTTTACAACCTGTCACATGCAAGAGGTTGAGTAATTCATCTTGGAGGTGGATGTATTCCTCCTTTCTTTTCAGTTTGTAAGAGTAGGTTGTCTACATATTGGATTAGCCAGTCTGGCCAGGAAAACTTCTCTAACGCCTTGGCTAATCATCTGTGGAAAATCGAGGGTGAGTTATAGAAACATTGGGGTAAACAGGTCCAGGTACACTGTTGTTCCTGGAAAGTAAACACAAATTTATACTGACAGGATCGGTGTGAGGGTATGGACCATAAACTGTTACTAATGTCAAGTACTGTGAAGTATTTGCTTATGGGGCTTGCTTCATTAATGTGTTTGGGTTGATGGTTAGTTTGTGCAGTGAGTGGGGTGACTTTATTGAGTTCCTGGTAGTCAATGGTTAAATACCAGAACCATCTGGCTTCCGGACAGGCTAAAGTGGAGCACGACAGGTGGAGGCTACAGGTCACAGGACTCCTTGTTGTAAAAGACTGTCAATGACCTTCCCCCTGCTCCCTCCCGCTCTGCCTGCTTGGGAAAACCATATTGTCTTTGCAGTTTCAGGCCTGGCCCCTCAATTATCACCTCTCCCAGTATATGCCCACAATCATGTTGATGCTCGTCAAATACTCCTTTGTGTTTCATAATCACTTCTTGCATAGCCGGATCCTTGATCATTGTTAGGGGATTGAACCAAAACTCTCCTGCTGTACATAATTTCCTCAGAGATAGTAGGAACTGCAGATGCTGGAGAATCCGTTGAGATGATAGGTGGCACCTTGCTAATCGGGGGCATCTTCCATATGCAGGAATTTACTGGATCAACGGCAAGTTACACAGACTCATGTAATTGACTCTGAGGATGTGTTCTGTGTACGGGGTAAGGTCTGGGCTAAGGTAGCAGGGTGATGCCATGTAATTTCACCTCGTTTAAATTCTGTAGGTTCAATAATGTAGCACTCCTATGCATGGCCAGTAAATCCACTTAAAACAATAGTTCCTGTGGTCTGCCAGGGTAGACCATTAAATTTCGAGGTGTTTCGGGTTTTGCAGGAACCTTTGGTATCCCAAAGAAATTCTACAGGGCAGCCTCCTACCTCACCATTGGTCTACCTAGACTGTCCCACTTTGTGTCGCAGACCCATACTGGGGAGGCAGGGGCCTGACATCGTCACGTGGATGCCTCATAATTTGGGCGTGGGGATTGGTAAGTGTCCCTGGCATGGACTGGAGCCTGCTGAATTGGACCTTCTAACAGGAGTTGGTGCCTCCCTCTATTACTCCTTGTTCCGTCACGTTCTGTGGAACTGTGGTTGCAGGTGAGACTGTGCAGGGGCTCTGCATTCTTGCGCACAGTGTCCTGGGCACCTGCAGTGGTGGCTCTGCGTTGGCTGCCATGTGTTCCTCTGCTGTACCCCTCTGTCTTTCCCTGTGGCTGCGTGAGGTAGAGCTAGGTTCCTTTGATAAGGATTACCTTCTCTTCCTTCATTCCTCCACACTGGACCTTGGTTGGAGGCTTGGAAAGGAAACATTTTCCCTCCTTTCTCTTGTTTATTTTTGATTAGTTCATGGACTATTTTTTTCCCACACCCAGGACATTCTCCTCCGAAGCCATGCCTCATCGTGAGTTGGCTCTGCGGGATCAAAGTTCTCACATGTCTTCCTACTCTCTTCGGTGGCATGTGAAACTGAAGTCCGAGCCCACTTAAGCTGTGTCAGCCTCGAATAACTGATCTCTGTCTAAATCTCCATAGGCTCCCCTAAAATGTACCCACAAACAACCAGCAAAGGCAGTGTGGTGTTCTCCCTTCTTTTACCTCCATTTGTTAAGTCATCTATGGGGTGTCCTCTATTGTACCCAATTGCTATTACGATTGCCTCTTTCATATCGACGAGGGTGCCTTCCCCTACATTCAGATGGGCTGAGATTGCAGAATGCACTGACTGGCTCAAATACATTACAATGCGTTTTACCTCCTCTCTCTCATCGAGCCCATGCAAAATCTTTTGTTGTCTGACCCTATTGAAGAATGCATATGGGCCTGCCGGTGGCTCAAAATCTGGGATCTTTTTGGCGATTTTGCGAATTGTGCTCCTGTAAATGGAGTAGGGTATGTTACTGCGAGGGCATCAGCACCACCCCCCATCCATCTTTCAGTGATAATCTGTTT
>NW_025979938.1:0-1170 GCF_021869965.1 Rhincodon typus | reverse complement strand
AGTGTCCTGGGCACCTGCAGTAATGGCACTGCGCTGGCTGCCATGTGTTCCTCTGCTGTACCCCTCTGTCTTTCCCTGTGGCTGCGTGAGGTGGAGTTAAGTTCCTTTGATAAGGATTACCTTCTCTTCCTTCATTCCTCCACACTGGACCTTGGTTGGAGGCTTGGAAAGGAAACATTTTCCCTACTTTCTCTTGTTTATTTTTGATTAGTTCATGGACTATTTTTTTCCCACACCCAGGACATTCTCCTCCGAAGCCATGCCTCATTGTGAGTTGGCTCTGCGGGATCAAAGTTCTTACATGTCTTCCTACTCTCTTCAGTGGCATGTGAAACTGAAGTCCGAGCCCACTTAAGCTGTGTCAGCCTCGAATAACTGATCTCTGTCTAAATCTCCATAGATTCCCCTAAAATGGATCCACAAACAACCAGCAAAGGCAGTGTGGTGTTCTCCCTTCTTTTACCTCCATTTGTTAAGTCATCTATGTGGTGTCCTCTATTGTACCCAATTGCTATTACGATTGCCTCTTTCATATCGACGAGGGTGCCTTCCCCTACATTCAGATGGGCTGGGATTGCAGAATGCACTGACTGGCTCAAATACATTACAATGCGTTTTACCTCCTCTCTCTCATCTCGCCCATGCAAAATCTTTTGTTGTCTGACCCTATTGAAGAATGCATATGGGCCTGCCGGTGGCTGAAAATCTGGGATCTTTTTGGCAAATTCTGCGAAATGTGCTGCTGTAAGTGGAGTAGGGTATGTTACTGCGAGGGCATCAGCACCACCCCCCACCCATCTTTCAGTGATAATCTGTTTTATTACAGCATGGATGTCAGTGGAGGTGCTGGAAGAGCTGATTCCTTTGGGAAGGGTGCTGGCAGATCATAATCCTCCGTCTACATGGCGTACTGCTCCCTGAGCTCATCCCAGTCTACCTCCTAAATAAAAGAACTGAGGATGCTGTAAATCAGGAACAAAAAAAAAGTTGCTGGAAAAGCTCAGCAGGTCTGGCAGCATCTGTGAAGGAGCAAACAGAGTTAACGTTTCGGGTCCGGTGACCCGAAATGTTAACTCTGTTTTTCCCTTCACAGGTGCTGCCAGTCCTGCTGAGCTTTTCCAGTAACTTTGTTTTTATTCCAGTCTACCTCCTGTTCTTCTTCCCTTATAA
>NW_025979937.1:0-5880 GCF_021869965.1 Rhincodon typus | reverse complement strand
CTCGTCCCTGCCTCCCTAACCTGTTCTTCCTCCCACCTATCCCCTCCTCCCACCTCAAGCCGCACCTCCATCTCCTACCGACCAACCTCATCCCGCCCCCTTGACCTGTCCGTCCTCCCTGGACTGACCTATCCCCTTCCTAACTCCCTACCTACACTCACCTTTCCTGGCCCCATCCCCGCCTCTTCGACCTGTTTGTTTCCTCTCCACCTATCCTCTCCTCTATCCCTCTTCTATCCGCCTCCCACTCTCTCCCTATTTATTTCAAAACCCCCTTCCCCTCCCCCTTTTCTGATGAAGGGTCTAGGCCCGAAACGTCAGCCTCTCTGTTCCTATGATGCTGCTTGGCCTGCTGTGTTCATCCAGCCCTGCACCTTGTTGTCTCTAATATTCACCAAGGGCAGATCTCAGAATGCATGCAGAGCTGAGATAAGTAGTTATTTAAAATAAAATTCTGTGTCATTTGGAGAGGTGGCTTCATTGAAAATACATTCTTCTTTCTAAACGCTATTTGCTTATTTGCATTCCTTCAAGTACATAGTGTCTTATAATAACAAACAGTTCATTCAAGTGCATAATCTTTTAAAACAGCAAACAGTGGAATTTATTTGTAGTCCCACTTCAAACAGTCTGTAACTATTTTAAACCGTTATGCAAACTGTGAAATTGGAGACACACTGCTGTGATAATGGATGGCTGTGAAATCAAATATGGAGCACTGTTTCAGTCATGAAATCTCTCAGGCTTATGTCAACAGACAGAGAAATAGCAAGCAATAACTTCTTTCAAACTTTTGTTTTGATTTGATTTATCGTAGTCACGTGTACCTAAGTACAGTGAAAAGCTTTGTTTGCGAGCAATACAGGTAGATCATAGTAAGTAAGGACATTCAGAAGACTTTCTTTTTCTGAAAATTTAAAGGGCAGGGCTTCTAAATGCCTTCACAATGTGATAGTCCATGTTCACAGCTGCTTTTGAAAGTTTTGCCAGTTGATTTTGACAGGTCTGTTGACAATTTCCATGAACTCAGCAGGTGACGAGTAGGCCTATATATCACTGGAGTTGACAAGAACAAAGGGAGATCTCATTAAAACCTATAAAACACTAACAGGACTAGACAGGGTAAACACAAAAAGGATTTTTCTGATGACAGGGGAGTTCAGGAACGACGGTCACAATTTAAGGATACAAGGTAGGGCTTTAGGAACGAGATGAGTAAAACTTTCTTCACCCAGCCTGTGGAATTTTCTGCCACAGAAAGCAGTTGAGGCTAAAACACTGAATGTTTTCAGGAAGGAATTAGATATAGTACTTCAGGCTAAAGTGATCAAAGTGTATGGGAAGAAAGCGGGAATAGGGGACTGAGTTGGATGATCAGCCATTGTCGTAATGAATGGAAGGTTTGAGGGGCCCCGAATGGCCTACTCTTGCATGTATTTTCTACATTTTTACATTTCTATGGTGCATTTAGCAACTTTTTACATACATTCAGGCCTACTTCTATCTATTCCACAGGGCACCCCAACTCCCCGAAGGTGACCTGACCTGTGCCAGGACCATACTCGAAGGGATATTTTTTCTCCACAATTGGGTAGCCTAGCTATTCAAAGTTCAGACCTGTTCTTACTAGGTCTGCTCCGCACACTTTTGATTTCACTGCCATGGGCTCCCAAAGTCACACAAGAGTGGAGGGAGCTGATGCCAACTGCCTAAATGAATGATAAACAATTCCTGAGCTAATCCTAAACTCTGACAAAACATTGAGTATCGTGTTCAGATGTCTGGAGGGTGGGGGAATGGTTTGGCAATTGTTGGGCCCATTGTTAATTTTTGTTACAATGAAGAGGCTGTATTGGTCAGGCCTACACCTTCATACATTAATCCGAGCCCACATGCTTTATTCAAACAACATTCTCCTTGTGCTCCTCTGTGAGCAAATCGGGAAATGATACACATGTACTACACATACTCTGCAAAACAAGGCTGAAATTAGGGTTTCCAATTTTGCCAGGCTGAGATCAAGGCTAGAACTTTACAGAGTAGTACACTCAGAACCTACTGGAAAACAACAAAGACATCACGAGAGAAAGACCAAACAATCCACGGAACAAATTACTGCAGATGCTGGAATCTGTACTTGAAACAGCAAATGCTGGAGATCACAGTGGGTCAGATAGCATCCATGAAGAGTGGGGGAGAGAGAGAGAGACAGCAAGCTAATAACTCGAGTCTAAATGATCCTACATCATTGCTATGATGAAGAGTCATCTAGACTCGAAACATTAGCTTGCTTTCTGTCCAAGGATTGTGTCTGACCCACTGTGATCTCCAGCATTTTTGGGCCAAATAATCCGCAGGGGCACAGAAGTAATCAAAATGTCATGTTTGTATAGCACCTGTAAAACAGTAAAAACATCCGAAGGTGCCTTCACAAGATGGTTAGCAAACAAAACATTTCACCCAGTCCACTCAGAGGATGTTAAGATAAGTGACCTAAAGATTGATCAAAGACAAGGACATTAAGGAGAAACACAAAGGAGGAGAGACAGATAAAGAGATCCATGGAGGGCCCAGTCAGTTGAAGACATGGTCACAATGGCAGAGCAGATAAACAGTGGAACGTCCATGAGGTGTACAGAATAGCACCTGTCATGATTGGTTAGTAAATGCTGAAGGGTAAGATACTTCGGGGAAGTTAGGTGCCAATGGAACAGCCAGTATCTGCTCAGTGATTCAATCCATTGGGACTAAGTGTAGAGACACAGTCTGTACAATGTCACAAGCAGCTAATCAACAGCTAATGATGAATAATAGTCGCCTCTCCAGGTGAACACCAGTCGCCCTGCTCCAACCATCCCATAAAATAGCCAGCCGTACCCAACGTTCCCAACACAAACACATACAGAGAGAGACAGAGACAGAGCAATTGAAGTTGGAATAGAAGGAATTCAAATGGCCCTCTCACCTCCAGGTCTCTTCATCTTTTTACATCTGAAGAAATGAAACAAAGGCCTAATCACTGCCCAACCCCCTTCCTCCCACTTCAGGTAATGAGCCAATTCCCTGTCGCATTCTCACTTTGAAGATGATTAGCAATGACTTTCCTATCCAGCTGCTTCCTCCTGACAGGGACCAACATTTATGGCCTTTCATCCTTCATTTGAATCCACATCTATTAGCAATAATGAAAGGGGCTGGATCTAACGCTCTCGCTTCTCCAATGAGGCTTTGCTCTAACAATGAATAGCTGCCCTTATAATTCATCAGCTGGATAAACAGCCAGAAACCCTGGACCGATAACTGTCCATCCTCCAGGAGTTCAGTCAGATTTATCTATGCAGGAGTTGATTTTAAATTAACTTTTTCAAACAATAAGTCACAAGACTTTAATGTTTTTCTCATAGATACATGCATATAATTGCTGGATGTTCGTGCTAATTAATGTTAGTTCTGGGGAATATAAGGACAAAAAATATTGCAGCAGAATCAGGCCGTTCAGCCCATTGAGTGTGCTCTGCCATTTGATCCTGGTTGAAATGTTTCTCAGCCCCATTCTCCTGCCTTCTCTGCTTAACTGAATACACTTCGCAACTTAACAGTCTCCAGTCAAAGTCCAGCAATCTCTCAGAGTTCAGAAGGTGCCTGGTGTTATTGCTTTAGCCCAGTGAGCTCTGATCGTTGGGAGAGAGCTGCTCAAAAGGGCAGTGGAAGTGAATTCAATAGTGACTTTCAAAAGATTAATATTTGAAGAGTGAATATTTTCTCAGAGTTGTCAAGGAATGGCAGGATGAGTGGGATGAATCACTGTCTCAGAGGGCAGGCAGTGGACTCACAGGCTTTCCTGTTACATGGTGTTGTTCTTTGATTCCATTCTATGATGCTGTCTCCTACTTTATAGATTCGCAAAGATGTACAGCACCGAAACAGACCCGTCGGTCCAACTCATCCACGGTGACCAGATATCCTAAACTGATCTCGTCCCATTTGCCAGCATTTGGCCCATATCGCTCTCAACCCTTCCTATTCATATACCCATCCAGATGCTTTTTAAATGTTGTAATTGTACCAGACTCCACCACTTCCTCTGGCAGCTCATTCCATACACGCACCACCCTCTGTGTGAAAAGATTGCCCCTTAGGTCTCTTTTAAATCTTTCCCATCTCACCTTAAACCTATGGTCTCTAGTTTTGGACTGCCCTACCTTGGATAAAAGACCTTGTCTATGTACCCTATCCATGTCCCTCATGATTTAATAAACATCAATAAGGTCACCCCTCAGCCTCCGATGCTCCAGGGAAAATAGTCCCAGCCTATTCAGCCTCTCCCTGTGGCTCAAATCCTGAAATCCTGGCAACATCCTTATAAATCATTTCCTCTTAAAATCTACCTCCCTAACTAAGGTTTCAGTGCTGTGTTTAAACAACCCAGTTTCAAATCTTGCTTGGAGATACCTAGCTGTAGATGCTAAATAAATGCACACTAGAACATAGAACAGCACAACACAGGAACAGGACCTTCGGCCCAATAAGTTGTGCTGAACATGACACCAAATGAAACTAATCCCTTCTGCCTGTCCTTGGTCCATATCCCTCCATTTCTTGCATATTCATGAGCTTATCTAAAAGTCCCTTAAATGGCCCTATTGTATCTGCCTCCACCATCACGCCTGGCAGTGCATTCCAGTCTCCTACCACTCTCTGTGTAAATAATTTGCCCCTCACATCTCCTTTGAAGTTTTCCCCCTCTCTCCTTAAATGCATGCCCTCTAGTTTTAGACATTTCAACTCTGGGAAAAAGATTCTAACTGTCAAACATATCTATGCATCTCATAATTTTATAGACTTCTCTTGTAGACATTGCGGTTGTACAGTGGAGAGATAGTGCAGGAGAAAAGGCTTTAGATTCCTGAAGCGTTGGGATTATTTCCGAGGGTGGTGGGATCAGTACAGTTTAGACGGGTTACATCTGAACAGGAAGGGACCAACATCCTGATTGGGATGTTTACCGATGTTGTTGGATGGATTTAAACTAGATTGGCGGAGTGAGGGATCCTGGCAAATAGTTCCGAGGGTAGAAGAGCTGAGATGGAATTAGAAGTTAAAATGCTAATGTCAGAGATGGAAGGCAGAGGTGGATGGTAAGATAAGAAAGGAGTAAGTTTATTAAGGCTAAATAGAATATATTTTAATTCAAACAGCCTGAAGAATAAGGCAGATGATCTAAAGGCACAAATAGGCCTGTGGGAGTATGAAGGCATAATTGCGACTGAGACTGAGACTTGAAGCAAAGATGGACTGGATTGGCAGCTCTAACGTTCCTGGTTATAGCGCATTCAGGTAAGTGGGGTGGGGAGAACATGGGATGGGTAGAAGAGGAAGTGGGGTTCTCAATATTGATCAAGGAAGGACAAGACTACACGAGAGACAGAGTGCAGAGATTTTCCAGGATTCCCTGCATTGGAGGCTCTGAGCTGAAAGTCAGATCAGATAGGCAGGGCTGCTCTCCTTGGAGTAGTGAAGGTTAAGAAGGGACCTGACTAAGTTGTATAAGATTATGAGGGGCATGAACAGGGTAGATAGGAAGATATTTTATCCATAAGCAGAAGGGTCAATAGACAGTTCGATAGATAGATAGATAGCAGGGTAGATAGATAGATAGATAGATAGATAAATAGATGGATAGATAGATAGACAGATAAATAGATAGATAGATAAATAGATAGATGGATAGATGAATGGATAGATAGATAGATAGATAGATAGACAGATGGATAGATGGATGGATGGATAGATAGATAGATGGATAAATAGATAGACGGATAGATGGATGGACAGATAGATAGATAGATAGATAGATAGATAGATAGATAGATAGATAGA
>NW_025979936.1:0-5880 GCF_021869965.1 Rhincodon typus | reverse complement strand
GCTCCTCTGATGCTGCTTGGCCTGCTGTGTTCATCCAGCTCTACACCTCTCATTCTTGTTTCTTTTACAACAGGAAACAGTTTCACCCTATCTACTCTGTCGACCCCACTAATGTTTTTGAAAACCTCAATCAAATCGCATCTCAACCTTCTCTTCAGGGAGAATAATCCCAAATTCTTCAATCTATCCTCATAGATGAAGTTTCTCAGAACTGGAAGAATTCTAGTAAATCACTACTTCACTCTCTCCAATGCATTCTCATCTTTCCTACAATGTGGTATCCACAACTGTGCATGAAGCTGCAGCTGCAGCCTTATTAGTGATTTGTACAAGTTCAATTTCACCTGCTTGCTCTTATAATGTATGCCCCATTAAAAAGTCGCAAACACTGTATCCTTTACTTACTGTACTTTCTGCCTGTTCTGCCACATTTAATGATCTGTGTACATCTACTCCTGCACTCCTTCAAGAATTATACACTATCTTTCAGCATTCTTCCAACCAAAGTGCATAACCTCACTCTTGTGGTCACCGCCAGGAGGATACTGAGGTTTTGAAAACAGTACAGAAAAGGTTTACCAGGATGTTGCCTGGACTGGAGGGGTATTAGCTACGAGGAGAGAATGGACAAACTTGTTTTGTTTTCACTTGAAAACCAGAGGCTGACGGGCGACCTGATAGAAGTTTACAAAATTGAGAGGCATGGATAGAATGTATCATTGGAGTCTTTCTTCCAGGGTTGAAATGTCAATTACTAGGGTACATAGGTCTAAAGTAAAAGGGAGTAAAGTTAAAGGAGATGTAAAAAAGACTTGTCTCTCACAAAGACCATAGTTAAGTGCCTGGAATGCACTGCCAAGGCAGGTGGTAGAAGCAGATGTAATAGCAGCATTTAAGAATTATCTTGACAGATATATGAATAGGCGGGGAATAGAGGATAAGAACCACAGAGTGGCAAAAGGTTTTTAAGTTTAAAAAGCATCACGTTTCAGCACAGACTTAATGGCCAAAGGGCCTGCTTCTGTGTTTATGTTCTTTGCTTGCTACCTTTCTGCCCACTCCACCAAACAGTCAATGTGCTTTTGGAGTTCCACACTACTGTCTTCTCAGTTTACAATTCTTCCAAGTTTTGAGTCACCTGCAAACTTGGAAATTGTTTCCTGCATACCAAGATCCATTTCATTAATACGCATCAGGAAAAGTGAGTCTCTCAATACTGGTCCATAGAGAACTCCTCTGCAAAACGTGCTACTTCTGAAATAATATCCATTGACCATTACTGTTTTCTATCACTCTGTCATGTATCCATGTTTTGTATCCACATTAGCTTGTCTAATGCTGATAGTTTTTAAAACAGCATGCTGAAACTGCATGAGTGGGAACACAAGGACACCATGAAATCTATACTGACGCTGATATGAGCCTAGGTAAATAGAGGGGGATGTTAATTTTGTCTGAGGTGCAAACATCAACTATAACGCATCAGCCAGACAACATTGGGTATGTAAAGTGATGGTTCCGTTGGAACTAAAATAGAAAGTTACATGCCGTCATGATTTTAAATTCTAACATCATATTTTACAAAAGATAAAATGTAATATCAGGACAAATCACCATCTAAAGTAACATAAGGAAAGATGCTATTGTCCCAGATGACCATAGGTCTACACTATTAGAGACAACTGATGGTGGTTTAAGCAGAGGGTCATCACGCCTCTGGTGAGGTTGAGAAGGTGAGCCCTTCATGGTGACCTCAGCTGATGTGCAAAATAAGTTGGATATCACACTGGCATAGAGGCAGTTCCCAAGAACCTGACTTTAATGTAGTGGCATTTCAGATGCAAATCTTAACCACAAGTTAGCACTTTCACTGTTTCACTTATCTCATGCTTTAAGTCCAAATTGATTGCAGTATAGCCATTTTCTTCAGGGTGTATTCCATCATACATCTATCATATATTAAGCACTGCATACGTTGTTAGCCAATAACCAAGAGAAGCACTTTTTCTCTGAAAGAAGACCACAAACTGAACAAAATTAAATACTGAAAACATAAAACAGTCCATTCTAGGAAATTCAAAATTATCTCTGACAACAAAACCTGCTATATTTTGAAGTATTTAATGTTGAGGAAGGAAACCTTCTGTCCTTACCTTGTCTGGCCCAGTTCTAACTCCTGTTCCACAACAATTTGCTTGACTTTTATCTGTCCTGTGAAGTAGCTTAACAAGGAACTCTATCAAATAGAAGGCAACTATCTAGGATGGGATACTAATGCCAGCCACCTCTGGGATTTGAAATAAAATATACGTTTAAAAAAAAAAAACAATATTACATTTCATAAAGAATTGTGATGGAGGAAATATCAAATTTCATTCTCCCCAGGTACCTAATCTAATGCAATGGCCACTCTCCATGATGGATTTCTGAAACAGTTTCAGAATAAAAACCCAGAATACACAAACACCTGCTGGCAGTAGAAAGACACTTGTCTCGATACAGACAATGAGGGCCACCAGTTCAACTGGGACAAGCGAACAGCAGACATGCAAGGGAATTTCTGGAAACCTGGTTCTCAACATGGGACTCCATTAACAAACATAGAAATAGACCCCATATACAGGCCGCTGCTAAAACAACAGAACAAGAAGCGACAAGACTACCACACCAGAGGATCATATAAATCCAGAAGAAAGCAGAACACCAACGGTTCGATTAGAGGTCACACTGATGTGACCTAGAAGGGAATCGAAATGTCTGCACACCACAGAACAACTGACTTGACAAGCTAATGAACAACTGCATCCACAACCCAAGCTCCAAATTTGCGCTTTTTCGCCTTAAAAAGTACAATGACATAATTCTACATCGCATAAATGCAATTGCAAACTGCCAAGGAATTTAGTGTCTTCCATTTCTAATTCATGTATTTACCTACATGGCTGAATCAGTTTTATAAAATATCCGTCACTCAAAAATGGAGAAAGACTCTTTGGGCTGAATCTTATGTTTTTGTTCCTGGCCAAGTTTATTGGAGGAATTTCTGCCACAGGAGCTAATGAGTTTTCTATTACCAAATTAACTCATTAATTACCTACCACACCTCTGTGACATCTCTCATATCTGGTTTTATTCCCAGCTGACAACTTGGCATTCTCAGACCAATATTCCAAAATTCACTGGCATCACTTAGGCTTGTGCCATCTCAAAAAGCAGACTGTGCAGCCAAATAAACACTCAGACCAGAGCTGCCATGTATGGGTGCAGTTATTTACCCCGAATGTGGCACATAGGGGAAATAGGTGCTGCTGGACAGGGTTGTACAGTTATGCATTTCCTCTAACCCATGACCAGCAGTGGAGGCCACAATGCCAAATTATGCCAGCGTGGTCTGGATTAAAACAACCTCCGAAATCTGGAGGAATGTACAGTACTGGAAGAAGATCAGTGGCCTTCTCCATTGCTTTAGCATGCCACTATTTTCCTTTTGATACCTCAATCACTCTTTCTGCAATTGTACCCACCACTAAGTTCCATGCTCTACCACTCTCACTATTGCTCTTAACCTCCCTCACTCACTGTCATCCACCTAACCCCTTAAGCCACTCATCCTGCATGCCCTCTGTATTGCCTACTCAATTGCTCAGGATACCTTCCCACCTGCACCAACAGTAAACACTGTGTCACCCACTTTCATTTCCCTTATTATCTGCTCATTTCATTCCAGGAGGAAAAGAGCCCACAACACTGCAGAAAGAGTCAGGACGGGTGGCATCCTGCCTCGAATTTAACATAGCCCATTGTTTAAGAAGGTTAGCAGGGATAACCCAGGGAATTAGAGGCCTGTGAACCTCACGTCGGTGGTAGGGAATTTATCAGAAAAGATTCTCAGCGACAAGATCAATACACATTTAGAAGCAAATGGATTTATTAATGATAGACAGCATGGTTTCGTGCGCATAAGGTCGTGCTTCACTAACTTGATCAAGTTTTTTTTGAGGAGGTGACGAAGATGATTGATGGAAAAGCAGCTGATATTGTCGACATGGACTTCAGTAAAGCTTTTGACAAGGTTCCTTGTGGCAGACAGTGAAGTGACATGGTATCAGGGTGAGCTGGCAAGACAGATACAGAACTGGCTCAGTCATAGGAGGCAGACAGTAGTGGTGGAAGGATGCTTTTTGGAATGGAGGGTTGCGACTAGTTATGTTCTACAGGGATCAGTGCTAATACCACTGCTGTTCATTGTCTGCATAAATGATTTGGAGAAAAACGTGGCCGGTACAATTTGTAAGTTTGCGGACAATACAAAGATTGATGGAGTTGCGGATAGTGAGGACGATTGTCAGAGGATCCAGCAGGTTATAGATAAGTTAGAGGCATGGGTAGATAAATGGCAGATGGAGTTTAATCTGGACAAATGTGAGATGATGCATTTTGGAAGGTCAAGTACAGGTGGAAATTATACACTGAATGGTAGAACCCTTCAGAGTACTGATAGAGAGAGATCGGGGTGTGTAGGTCCACAGATCGCCGAAGGTGGCAGCGCAGGTAGATAAGACAGCAAAAAAGGCCTATGGCATGCTTGTCTTCATTGGAAGGGGAATTGAATATAAGGATAGACAAGTTATGCTGCAGCTTTATAGAACTTTAGTTAGGCCCCATTTGGAATATTGCAAACAGTTCTGGTCACCATACTAGCAGAAGGATGTGGATGCTTTGCAGAAGGTACAAAAAAGGTTTACCAAGATGGTGCCTGCAGTGGGGGATTTTAGCTATGAAGAAAGGTTGGATAGACTGGGTTTACTTTCACTGGATTGCAGGCAGTTGAGGGGTAACCTGATAGAAGTTTATAAGATTGTGAATGGCATAGATAGAGTGAAAAGTATGAGGCTTTTTCACAGGGTGGTGGGGGCAATTACTAGGGTGCACAAGTTCAAGGTGGGGGGGGGCAGCGGCAGAAATTTGAAAGAGATGTTTGAGGCAAGTTTTTCAAACAAAGGATGGTGAGTGCCTGGAACACGCTGCCAGAGGAAGTGGTGGAAGGAGACACAGCAGCAGCATTCAAGCAGCACCTGGACAAATACATGAATAGGAAGGGAATAGATATGTACAGATCCTGTAAGTGAAGGCAGGGCAAAACGTGTCGGCACAGGCATGGATACCTGTACTGTATTGTTCTTTGTTCAATTCATTCAGCCTGGAAATACAATCCGGTCCAGTCTATAAGGTGATGCATGTCTCTGAGAGCACAATGTTCTTATTGCAGCATTGAATTGCAGAAACATCCTGTTAGCGGCTCAGAGTTGTGCCACAAGGGCTATTAGAGGCTGTGTCATATCAGATGTCTATGTCTGTGGACATGGTTGGTGCCATTGGAGAGTGGCCCAACATGACGGTCCTTCAGAGCAAGCAGTGCGTAGAATTTGCCAGGAACCTACCCTGATTTCCACACCGAGTTTTCTTACATCCAATTTTCCGGTGTGTATGGCAAGACAGCAAACTAAATATTAATAAGGCAGGTTAGACTGTTAACAAGGCGTTTAACAATCAATAAATACCAACTCACCACTGCCACAGAGAAACTCGCCTCTGATCAAAAGCATGAAAGATGGAGTGAGATGGTTCTGATGTCAAGATTAGCCAGACTTCTCGCCCAATTCTGCCATAAGTCTCTCCACAGCCCATAATACTCATATCCTTTCAATATTACGTCCTTTGAATGCAAATCAGTTCTACATTAAACACTTTCTTCACTGCTATAAGTTAAACATACTAATTCATCTAAACTCTGTCCTTAATATTGCTTATTAAAGATTTTCACATTAGTAGTGGCTAATTAAGAACAAAAGATCTCTCCAGATGAACAATGTTTTTACA
>NW_025979935.1:0-5881 GCF_021869965.1 Rhincodon typus | reverse complement strand
GCTTGGCCTGCTGTGTTCATCCAGCTCTACGCCTTGTTGTCTCAGCTAACAACCACATTCTGTTTTAGACCGAGTGCGAGAGAGACTTAGCAGGCCTGGTAGCATCTTTAGAGAGAGAAAAGCAGAGCTAATGTTTCAAGTACGATGTGAATCTTCTTCAGAAATGCTCAAGCAGTCCTACTATTAAACCCACTTCTGGCCTGGAATTTACCTCACACTTTAAATACACCCTCCCCTCTGTTTCCCTGTAAATATCCAGACAAATGGTTCTGGTCAATGATCATTCATCAGAATTGGAAGCAGATTTAGCAGCTATCAAAGTACTGCTGAGCCAGTCAGTGTCTGTACTCCGAAATAACACTGTTTTAGACCTGAAACGTCAGCTTTCCTGCTCCTCTGATGCTGCTTGGCCTGCTGTGTTCATCCAGCTCTACACCTTGTTATCTCTGTTTTAGACCTGTATTGTGTTTTGTAATATTTTTCAATGCTGGAAATATATATCTTGATAGTACAGAGAATGCTGACGGGTTAATAAGCTTGGAAAGATTATTGAAATGGAAACATTTACTCCTCTATTTGAGTTCATGGACACCACACTGGGAGAGCACCTTTTACTAGGATATATTAATCACTTGATGAGTGTAGATGAAGCCTGCAAATATTGCTTTATATAAGCATAAAATGCTATAAAAGCTGATCAGGCAGCAACTATTGAGGGATAACGCTTACACATCTTTGAAAAGTAGGCAAAAAAAAAGAGACTTTGCATTGGAAATGATTCCGCAAGTACTAATCTGTTGTGCCAAATACTTCTGACAGCATGTCAACTGGCAGAGGAATTGGCTCAGTTTAAAAATGCTGCAAATGTAATCTGTGTGTCACAATGACTGCAAACGATTCGTCAGATGAAGGTGGTAAATAAATGAGTTGCACTCTTTGGGAAAGTCCCACGTTTAATCTCTGCTCATCGCTGAGCCAGCTGATCTTACGGCAAGGCCTCCAATACCAACAGCAACAATTTGTATTTATATAGCACCTTTCGATTGCAATGAAGTGCATCAAGGCATGATCAGACAAAATCGGTTGTGAGCCATAACTGCAAGCTACAAACCTGTTCAAGGGTGGGAGTCAGCAATCTTTAATCTCATTGAGTCATACAGTATAGAAACAGGCCCTTTGGCCCACTGTATCTATGCCGACAAACAGATACCAAACCATACTAGTCCAACTTACTGGCACTTGGTCCACAGCCTACTACGCCCTGGCAGTTTAAGTGCTCATTCCAGGTGATTCTTAAATGTTGCAAGATTATCTACTTCCACTACCTTCTCAGGCAGCACCATCCATAGTTCCACCATTATCTAGGTGGAAATTCTTCCTCGGATATTTCTAAACCATTTATTCCTCACCTTAAACTTATGCCCTTGTGGTGTTAGACATGTCTACCATGTGGAGAGATTTCTCACACTCCATTGAGGCCTGTCATAATTTTGTGTACCTCAACCAAAAGCCCCCCTCAGCCGCCTCTGCTGCAAGGAAAACAAACCCAGCCGATCCAGTCTCTCCTCATAACTGAGCCTTTTCATCCCAGGCAATATCCTGGTGAATCTCCTGTGCACCTTCTCCAGTACAATCACATCCTTCCGATAGTGTGTTGACCTGAACTGCACACAATATTCCATCTGTGGCCTGACTGGTGGTTTATAAAGTTGAAACAAGACTTTCTTGCTCCTATATTCTACTCCTGGCTAATGAAGGCAAGCATCTTATAAGAGAGATAACAAGGTGTAGAGCTGGATGAACGCAGCAGGCCTAGCAGCATCAGAGGAGCAGGCCCAAAATGTCAGCTTTCCTGCTCCTCTGATGCTGCTTGGCCTGCTGTGTTCATCCAGCTCTACACCTTGTTATCCCAAGCATCTTATAAGCCTTCTTCACCATCCTGTTGACCAGTGCTGGCACCTTCAGGGATCTATGGACTTGTACACCACGATCCCTTTGTTCCTCAGTACTCCCTAAGGACCCACCGTTCATTGTGTAAATCCTTCCCTTATTAGACCTCCCAAAGTGCATCACCTCACAGTTATTGGGAATAAATTCCATCTGCCATTGCTCTGCCCAGTTTACCAGCTGGTCAACACCAGACTGTAACCTAAAACCATCTTCTCACTATCAATGGCCGCACCAATTTTTTTGTGGCATCTGCAAATTTACTAGTTAAACCTTTTACATTCACATTCATGTCATTGATGTACAGAACAAACAGCAAGGGTCCCAGCACCAATCCCCTTGATACATCACTGGTCACAGGCTTCCAATCACAAAATCAACCCTCCACCAACGCTCTTTGCCTCCTACTTGGAAGCCAGTTTTGAATCCAATTTGCCAAATTGCTTTGGATTCAATGGGTTCTTACCTTTGGACCAGCCTTCCATGTAGGACCTTGTCAAAGGCTTTACTGAACTTCATGTAAACCACATCAACTGCACTACTCTCATCAATATATTTAGTCATCTTTTCAAAAAAAAAACTCAATTAAATTAGTCAGAGAGGGTTTCCCTCTAACAAATCTGTGCTGACTATCCCTGATCAATACTGGCCTTTCCAAGTATTCATTAATCCTGTCCTTCAGCAATTTTCCCAATATTTTCCTATCACTGACACCAGACTAACAGGTCTGTAATTACTTGGCCTATCCCTACTGCCCTTCTTGAACAAATGAACCACATTAGCTATCCTCCAGGCATCTGACATTTTACCTCTGGCCAGCGAGGTATTAAATATCTCCACCAGGGCCCCCAGCAATCTCCTCCCATCGCACCCTGGGATACATCAGAGCCTGGGATTTACGTCTGGTTTTTATTCCATAAATGTAATAAAATTGATCACATTTGCTGTTGAATTTAAGAGGGACAGTCAAGTCTGATTAAACAGCAAAGGAACTACTAAATACTGTTTGCTTTGGGGGCATAACTGCAGCGGCTTAAGTTGACAATGATGATCAAACCAAGTCACCATAGTCTTAACAGAGCATAGGGCTGCTTTCTCTCATAGAGAGAGAGAGATGACTGCTGGTGCTTTACCCTGAGGGAAGAGGTTGAGAAGGAGAGTCCATCATGGTAACCTCAGCTGGTGAAGGGAATTGAGCCACAAACTGTTGGTATCACACAGGTTTGCGAACCAACCATCCAGACAACTGAGCTAAACCAAAAGTCTCCCCAAAATAGTGGTGGTGATGATGACAGTCTTGAAGGACATCCTGCCTCCCAAGGAAAAAAGTGCAAAATGTGATTTATTTTAATTCATGGGCTGTGGGAATTGATGGCTAGGCCAGTGTTTATTGCCCAGAGGCAGTTAAAAGTCAACCGCACTACTGAGGGTCTGGAGTCACATGTAGGTCAGACCATGTAAAGATGGCAGATTTCATTCCTTAAAGGTCATTAGTGAACCAGATGGGTTTTTTACATCAACTGGCAGTGAGCCCCTGGTTGTCTGCCAGCTAGATTTTGTTTAAGTTCCAGATTGGGTGAGGAATTCTTGGATGGGAGCAGTGGTGTTTTACACCATCCAGGACAAAGCAGCACACATGATTAGCACCAATTCCACAAACATCCACTCCTGATACCTGTAGCTCAGTAGCTGCAGATGCATTGCAGAAATTCTCCAAGGTTCCTTAGCACTTTCCAAACCCACAACCACTTCCATCTAGAAGGACAGGGGCAGCAGATACATGGGAACACTACCCCTTGCAATTTACCCCTCCAAGCCGCTCAACCATCATGACCTGGAAATATATGAAAATTCCTTCGGTGTCGCTGAGTCAAAATCCTGGAAAACCCTCCCTGACGTTAGTGTAGTACACTACATGGACTGGAATACAGCTCACCACCATCACCGCAACGACAACTAGGGTCGGGAAATAAATGCTGCCCCAGTCAGCGACGCCCATGTGCCATAAGTGAATAAAAATAGTGTGGTGGGAGGATCTGAAGGTACGAAGGAAGCTTTAAACATCTGATAGTTTGAGGTAGAGCAGAGGGAGAGGGATATAGGCTGGTAAACCTGTGTCACTGTTGTGCTGAGCTGGCAGATGGTTGTATTCAGATTGCTGGGTGGATTTTTTTTCTACATGCCCTGAACTCTGTGACGCTGAGGCGATTCAGATGGTCTCTGCTGCCTCCAGAGCAGAAGCCCAACCAACGCAATATTGAAGAGGCCACAAAAGTGGCACAGTGTGTTCTCAAATCACTACAGTGTACTGCAAAGTGGCAGAATGTGGGCCAACGCCCCCAGTGTCCCACACACACATGCTGAGTTCTTGTTGCTAGGCTGTGCCATCAGTGTTTGGGACAAAACAGCTACCCATCACTTCCCTCTCTGGGTCGTTAGGAGTAGCCCTCTTCCACCCCCTAGTGGGGAGTTGCATAAGAGCAGAAGAAGATAAGAAATGGGAGCAGGTGTAGGTCCATCTGAGCCTGCTTCGTAACTGCACAATATCATGCCTGATCTACCTCTACACCTTTCTATGTTATCCCTGCACCCCTCAGCTGTCTTATTAGCAAAAGGATATCCATTGATAAGCTCAAGGTGGGAGAATGTCAAGGGTTCCATACCCCAAGTGACGAGATGTCTCCTGGTTTCAGTCCTAAATAGGCACCTCCTCTTTCTGAGGCAATTATTCAGCCTCCCCCAGCCAAAGGAAACATCCTCTCAGCATCAACCTCTGAAGAAATCAGCCTCAATGAGACCATCTCTTATTCTTCGAAACTACCAGGCATCGAGGCCTGGCCTACTCAATCTCTCCTCAACCCCGCCTTCCCGGCAACTGAGCTGCTGAGTCCATGATGCACTCCCTCTGAGGCAATGTCCTTTTAAGCTTAAGGCCACCTTTTGAACTTAAGTTCAACCTGGATTTAGCCCTAAGAAAATATAAAATAAACAGTTTATTTTTAGTGCTATATAAATCTAAAAGCAAGGATATATAATTATTAATTTTGCCTTCTAATCACCAGTTCTCTGTGTAACACCTGCAACTACACGTTATCTACCAATGCCTTAAAGTCTGGGTTGTAGTTTGAGTCGGCTAGTTGTATACAATCCATCGAGTGGGTATCTGTGGGATGGGGCCGATACCTGAACTTGATTACCTTTGTCTGGCAGAACACCGTTACACAGAGGTACATAGAGTCACTTTAAAAGCACTGGATGGTAGGAGTGTGTATTTTTCTATGTTTTACAAATCTTCGAAAATCACTATCTCTTGAACTGACTTTCAACTCCATATCAGTTTGCATTGTAATTATCTCCATTTCTTTATAAATCAAACACTTTGATAGCCAACTTGAAGGAATGGATTTGAGACAAACCTGACGATTGTTCCATCACGTTTAATTCCTGAAATTGTTTGTTGAATTTCTGTGCTAACTTCCTAAGATGTGCAGAGGTGATTTCTGTAAGGAACCATTTCTCTTTATCTTTGATCTTTTCTACGGTTTTCTCCAGACTCGAGAAATGTTGCAACGTTTCATTTTATTTTTAATTGGTAGGACCGCAGACCCAGTTTCAGTCTGAATGTGTTTACAGCAGTGGCCGTATATGCTATGTCTCTGCCCTTTCCTTGCAGTTCTCTGTTCACTTCACTCAGTCTTGACATTATGTCTGTATATACTGTTTAGAACGTAGAACATAGAACATAGAACATTACAGCGCAGTACAGGCCCTTCGGCCCTCGAAGTTGCACCGACCTGTGAAACCAATCTGAAGCCCATCTAACCTAAACTATTCCATTATCATCCATATGTTTATCCAAACAGGAATACATTGGTAACACAGTGTGGAGCTGGAGGAACACAGCAAGCCAGGCAGCATCAGAGGAGCAAGAAAG
>NW_025979934.1:0-5881 GCF_021869965.1 Rhincodon typus | reverse complement strand
AAGGAAAAATCAGAGTTAACATTTCGGGTCAGGTGACCCTTCCTCAGAACTGTTTTTGGGTCACCGGACTTGAAACATGAACTCTGGATTTTTCTTCACAGATGCTGCCAGACCTGCTGAGCTTTTCCAGCAGCCTCTGTTTTTCCCATAGAATCCCTGCAGTGTGTGGAATCAGGCCCTTCGGCCCAACAAGTCCACACTGACCCTCGGAGCATCCCACCCAGACGCATTCCCTATAATCTACACATCCCTGGACACAATAGGGTAATTTCTCATGGCCAATCCAGCTAAACTGCACATCTTTGGACTGTGGGAGGAAACCGGAGCACCCGGAGGAAACCCACGCGGACACGGGGAGAATGTGCAAACTCCACACAGACAGTTGCCCGAGGGTGGAATCGAACCCAGGTCCCTGGCGCTGTGAGGCAGCAGTGCTAACCACTGAGCCACCGTTTTTGTTATAACATACAGACGATTAAAATGGCACAGCCAGTGTACTCTCTCCTCACACTGAGCTTAAGTTCCAATTGCAGTCCTGTTTGTGGGCAGCTAGAGTTTGGGCTTAGAAATTGCTGAAAGCTGCCCGTGCTTTTTAACGTTTGACAATGTTGGCTGACTGGTGATCTTCATTCCATACAGTAAGCATCTTGTGCCCACTGTAACACACCCACCGAATGGTGAGTGAGTGGCATGAACACCACAAGCCAGTTTCCAGTGAATTTTCTGGCTTTGACAGTCAGGTCATCTCCAGCTGGGAAAAGCGCACTTTTGAACACTGAGTGATGTTCAGCAGGAAAAATTCCATGTTTAACAAACGCGGAGAAGCTCAGCAGGTTTAGCAGTGTGTGTGTGGAAAGGAGCAGAATTAACATTTCGAGTCCAGTGTTCGGAATTGAAAGGTGTTGAAAAATTATGTTTTGTTTTAATACTTCTGTCAGAGGAAGGGTGAGGGGAACAGATGGTCTGGAGGCCCAATGCAAAAGGTTGCTAGAAATGGAGATGTAAAATAGGTGTGAATTGAGGAGTAGAACGGTGAAAATGGGTCCTCTCAGAAACTCGAGTCTCGCCATCATTTTCTCTGTTTGTTTCTGATTTTCTAGCATCTGCAGTATTTTGCCTTTATTTCAACGCGAGTGTTCTGTGTCAGGGCTGTACAGTCCAGCCCTATTGCGTGAGCTGTTCAAAGTGATGTTACATAAACACAATAACCGGGTCACTCTGAGCACTCTCACTAAATTCCCTCCATTTAAGATAGAGTTATGTGCAAAGAAAGTAGGTCAGTGATTTGGAACTCGTGTGATTATTGTGCACTGGCCTAGAATAAAGCTAGTAATCAGACGCTGATCAGACCTTTATAAAACTCTTGGCCACTCTGGCATTGCAAGTTGAAGGGTAGATCACGTTAGAAAGTACAAATGCACAGTTCTGAGGAATAGAAGTCTGCTCATCTCTCCAGTGAGTGTGTTTACAACTGGCAAAATGTTGGGCATTGCTTTGCTAAATTCCAGGAGCAACATTTTAAAAGACGGTATTTATTACCGATTCAGAGGGGGGAGGGGAAATTTGAGGCAAGAGAGTCAGGTGAATGGGGAGAGGGCTGACCAGTTTGTCAGTGAGTCTTTACCTGGCGACTTTGGACAGTTGAAGAATTCAGTTCAATAAGCACATAGAACTGCTGGAAATTTGAAACAAAAATGGAGAGGGCTGGAGAAACTCAGGTCTGGCAGTATCTACAGAGAGAAAAACAGAGTTAACGTTTTGAATCCAGTGACCCTTCATTAGAACTGAACGTCGCTGGGAAAGGGCGGTGTTAATGCGGATGACGGGATGGGGAGAATGGATGGAATGGTGTACATGGAGACAGGGCTGACCGAGAAGAGATCAGCAATCAAAGAGAGAGCTGATGGTAAGTTGAGAGAGAAAATTGCTAGGAAAGGTGCTAACATGAAGGGCGAATTCAGAAGGCCTCAACAGAAATTCAACAGTCAATAGGGCGGTGAGTTTCTGGAATGCGCTGCCAGAGGAAGTGGTGGAAGCAGCATTCAAGAAGCACCTGGATGAACACATGAATAGGAAGGGAACGGAAGGATAGAGATCCTGTAAGTGAGGACAGTTTTAGTGTGGAAGGGCAAAATGTGTCAGCATAGGCTTGGAGGGCCAAAGGGCCTGTTCCTGTACTGTATTCTTCTTTGTTCTATTCCTAACACAAACAAACTCAGCAGGTCTGGTAGCATCTATGGAGAGAGGAAAAAAATGATTACAATATTTACAAGTCTATGAAATACCGTTGCCTTTAACAGTGAATCAACCCATTGGCAAGATGCTCCTCTATCTTAGTTTTTCAGTGGAAAGGAGTCTCTAACAGTAGTGCCAAAAGGAATTTTAGAAACATTTGTCTTCTAATATTACACCCAGTAACATCTGGATCCATTTTTCTGTTTCCCATTTGTGCCCCTTTTTTTTATTTGAAGTTGAGTGCTTAACTGCTTGATTCCAAAGGTATCTCGATTTCTGGAGGAGGAGATCAGCACCATGTTGCAATGTTCACTCCAGCTGCCTGGTTCTGATGCCGCTGAAGTAACAAACTTGAATTCTTTATCTCCTCCTGGGGCGGCACGATGGCTCAGTGGTTAGCACTGCTGCATCATAGCACTTGGGACTTGGGTTCAATTCCACCCTCGGGCGCCTGTCTGTGTGGAGTTTGTGCATTCTCCCCGTGTCTGCCTGGGTTTCCTCTGAGTTCTCCTGTTTCCTCCCACAGTCCAAAGATTTGGAGGTTAGGGTGGATCGGCCATGCTAAATCGCCCGTAGTGTTCAGGGATGTGTAGATTATGTGGGTTATAGAGTGATGAGTCCGGATGGGGTGCTCTGAGGGTCGGTGTGGACTTGTTGGGAAACACTGTGGGGATTTTATGCACCTATTCTATCTCCATTCTCAGCAGTGATCTCATTAATGTTGGCATCACCACTCCCCGACCTGATTTCATCTCCAATGGGACCTTCCTGCACTCCATCTGTTCATGGCCAACTGTGAGCTCTCAGTGCTGCTCACCATCGGCCCTTGACAATTCTCCTAGAGAGCGTCACGTGCCTCTATGGCCTCACGTCATTTCTACTGAAGCAGCATCCTCCAATGCTGCTGCCACACCACATTTGGGACTTTTCCTTGTCACTGGTTACAAAGTTGTGAGGGCCATTGACAGACTGGATCAGGAGGAAGGTTTCTCCTTGTAGAGGGGACACAGCGTTATGGTTACAAGCAGGAGGTTTAAAGGGGATTTGGAAAAAAAAAAGTTTTTCATCCAGAGGGTGGTGGGAATCTAGAACTCACTGCCCAGCAGGCTGAAGGAGTTGGGAACTCTCAAGACATTTAAGAACTATTCACATTAGCACTTGAAATGCCATAACATGCAAGGCTATGGGCCAAATGCTGGAAAACAGGATGAGAGTAGATAGATGCTCAATGACTAGTATGGACATGATGGGCTGAAATGCTTCTTTCCATGCTGTAAAAACACTATGGCATTGTACTGTCGTCTTACAGTTTGGAATGAATCTGCTTGGAATTCTTTCTGTAACCCCTTCACCAAACTCTCTGGACAACCCATAATAACACCCCTGGTCCCTGAGCCGGAATGGGGATGGGTCCTCCCATTTTCAGCAGCCTTTTCAGGAAGCCACAGTCTGCAGTCATGCTTTCAGTCGCTTTCCTGCTTTTCGGGGTGGGGGTGGTCAGTTAGCTCAGTTGGGAGGATGGCAAGGTGGAGCGACACCACTAGCTACGGGTTTGATCCCTACACTGGCTGAGCTAAAGATGAAGGGCTCTTCTCAATCTCTCCCCTCACCTGAGGTGTGGTGACCCTCAGGTTAAACCACCACCAGACCCCCCTCTCTAATGAGAGAGCGGCTCCACGATCTTCAGACTATGGTGACTTTACTTACCAGTGCTTGGTATCAATTTGCATCCTGTTAGCGCCTCGGGACGTTGAAGTATGTGGAAAGATCATTAAGGCCTCATGGTTGATGCGTGGATTTCCATTGGCCTGAAATGTTAAGGCTATCTTGTTGTATCCACACTCTGAGATAGCTGCATGCACTTATGTGCCACGCACACGCACACGCACACACAGACAGGGACACACACACACAGACACACATGGACAGGGACACCCATGCACACACTCTGACAAAGACATACACACACACATGGATAGGCGCATACACAGCTGTACTACAGTCACAGAGGCACCAAAGTTCCTTTACACATTTGCTGTTCGTTTGCAGGGAAGGTGAGGCCCACTCTCAATTCACAAGTCTGTTTGTGAACTTGAAAGAATTAGTGCCAGTGCGCTTTCCCAGTCACCCTGTCATACGGTGGCATGTAGATTGTAGCTTGGACCCTTGCTGCAAAACGGGAACACTTCCAGGAAGGAAGTGCACACACACAAATGGGGCCAAAGGTGCCTCGATTGGTCAAACTCTAAAACAAATTTGCATCAGTAATGGCAGTGTAGATTAGCAGGGTAATTGGACCACGTTTAAAGTAAGTTGAACTCAATTACATTGCTTATTTTCCCCTTGTAATAGCATTAGTGACAGTGGAGTTGGTCTCACAATCTATTTAATGTGTCACAGGCATTAGCATGAGTTACTGCCCAATTAGGATGCGCTAACATCATTTGCTGCCTGTTGACAGTGTATAACACTGAACGTACCGATATAAAAATACACTTCTCAAATAAGAGGCAGTAACTTCTTTGAGTGAAAAGGTCACAGATGATATGCTTAAACTGTAACAGCCTGAGATGAGCCAGTGAACAAATAACGGTGTTCTTTATTTCATCAAGGAGGATGAGATCTATAAACAACACAACCTGCACGTTCCCCTCCAAACCACATTATCATTGTGACTTGGAAATATATTGCTGTTCCTTCAGTGTCACTGGGTTAAAATCCTGGCGCTCCCTCCCTAACAGTACTGATGTTGAACCACACAAACAGCCTGGAGATCATATTACCTGAAGCTTAGCAATGGTCTGGGGAAGGGAGGGAGAGAGTGATCAAGAAGTTTAGGAAGGCAATTCCACACCTAAACAGCTAAAGGATTGGCCACCATTGGTGGAGCGAAGGGAATTAAGGATGCTGAATAGGGATTAGCGGAGGATTGCAGTGATATTGGAGAGGTGCAGAAGGTACAAAGGTAAGCATAGAGGAGAGGGGCCAGGCGGTGGTTTGAAAATGTGGATGAGAATTTTAAAGTGAGCATTGCTGGAGGAAATGCCAGTTTGGCTCATTGGGAATGGTGGGCAATGGGTGAGCATGACTCTGGATTGGGAATGGGTATGAGAGTGACCCCTGCTGATGCACACCACTGGATTGCACATTTGGATGAAAATTGAAGATGATATATCTTTGCGAGATTGTGTACAAGTCATAGTTGTAAAGGTGAAGGAGAAATGGCATGTAACAGTGACTGAAATCAGACCCCTCCCCTGTCTTCATTGTATTTTGTGCACTTGTGATCACTGTAAAGTGAAGCATATTTGGATTTTGAGATTCCTGTATTTGGCTCCAAAGTAACAATAACACATCAGTGAACAGCAGCTCTCATATTTCGAGCTACTCTTGTTGGTGTGTCACAGAAATTTTGTTTTTGACAAAGCGTTATCGGGGACTTTTCTCCCACCTCCTGTCCAAAGACAGTTGTGTTTTGCAATCTTAAAGGCAGCACTGTTTCCCTTTCCTGTTTCCAATCTGTGGCGCGCGCACACACACACACAGACTCTCATACGCACTCTCTCTCTCTCTCTCACACGCACACACACTCTCTCTTACATGCATACACTCTCTCTCTCACACGCTCGCGCACTCTCTCTCTCTC
>NW_025979933.1:1971-5882 GCF_021869965.1 Rhincodon typus | reverse complement strand
TCGGGTCTGGACCCTTCTTCAGAAATTTCTGAAGAAGGGTCCAGACCCGAAACATCAGTTTTGCTGCTCCTCTGATGCTGCCTGGCCTGCTGTGTTCATCCAGCTCTACACCTTGTTATCTCATTTAAACATATTTGTACTGTTTTATGTAAAAAGGACATGTTTGAAGAAATGCATACACTTGTGACTTCTCAAAGTCATGTGAATTCTGTTGTAATTAGCTTTCAGTTTCAGATAATTGGCCACTAAATACAATGCACGAAACAGAGGGAAAATAGAGTAGAATGGAGAGAAGGAGCAGCTCTAATGATCTGAGTTTGAACTTCGACTGAAGTCTTCCATTTCTGTATCCCAATTTCATCCATGGATATCCGCGCTGTTGGGTAAGTGTTTACCATTGTGACCATACTAGGCGTCACCTCAGGAAGAAAGAGTTATCAGCAATGCCAGCTGTTTTCAGCAAAACATGCTCCCTGTTAGCTGCCTTCCAAATGGCATCACTGTGGGATCTAGTTGCAGATGGCATTGGCTTTCCAAAAGAAGATGTTGAAATGAGAGTTGGAGCTAAAATCCGTATGTGGTTTTGATTACTTAAAAAGTAATCTAATGCAATTGGATTTGAATGAGGCAGGTGGAATAAATAATTTAATTTGAATCCAAGGTCATGTTCATGTCGTGGAACTTGCCAATGTCTATCCCCTGTCTGAGACGTTACAAATTGATCTATTCCTTTAGAGATTAATCCAGTGCAAACAAGGTAGAGATTGCTCTTAGGCATTTAAATCTCTTTATTTTATCCAGAGTGCTTACACAATCTATAAATGAGGTGGTAGGAACTGCTGATGCTGGAGAATCTGAGACAACAAGGTGTAGAGCTGGAGGAACACAGCAGGCCAAGCAGCATCCAAGGAGCAGGAAAGCTGACGTTTCGGGTCTGGACCCTTCTTCAGAAATTTCTGAAGAAGGGTCCAGACTCGAAACATCAGTTTTGCTGCTCCTTTGCTACTGCTTGGCCTGCTGTGTTCATCCAGCTCTACACCTTGTTGTCTCTCTATAAATGAGGTGATTTCACAAAACAACAAGTAGCAACAAAGTAATAGGTGACCAAAATGGGGCTTTGGGTCCTCTCTCATCCGTTTCCAAGACTTTGCAGCTTGTCACAATGTGCAGTATTACAGAATGTATTTGCACATCCAGGCTTCTCTCTTGCACCTCCTGGTGGTTTACCAGGGAGCAGCAGTGTATAGTAATCAGCAGAATCTCCTTTCCTGCTCCAAAATAGGGGACAATGCATACCTCAGGGAAACCAAAGGAAGCAGAGGAGAAAATACAGAATAACCTTGCAAAAAATGACTCAAAATAGAAAATGTTACAGATCAAAAAGAAACAGCAGCCAGGATATCTAAAGTGAAATGGACTATGCAACAGATTGTAATGTTATGTCTCAGGGGACATATATAGATATATGCCTTTAAGAGACATGCTTGTAATATCACCACCCTATAATAGCATATGAGCATCTCAAGGTTTCAGACTCCATCTTAATTGGAGCCACTGGAAGCATGATACACTGATGGAACAGCTTAATATTATACCAGACATTGAAGTGCCTGTGACTTTAACATATATATGTCTCAGAATCTGCAATATACTTTTGTTGAATCTTTCAATACCACATTAGCCCGTCTAGTTTTTGTGTTTTGTGAGCTAAGAACAGTATTGCCACATCGGGTTCAAAGAGCCTGCTGGATGGAGAATCCACTTCATGGGTGGCAGATCACAGGTAAGGCAATATTTCATAGAATGATGCTGTGCAGAAGGAAACAACTTGACACATCTTGTGCCAGATTTTTGGTCAAATCACACAGTTAATGTTCCTTTTGAGTATTTTCCTAATTCCCTAAACGTTACCATTGAGCTTGCTTCCCAGAGCAATTCTAGATCACAACACCTCACTGTGTAAAGATCTTATTTCACTAGTGTGTCCTTTGGTTACCAACCTACCGCCACCGGAAATAGGTTTCCTTTCCTGGTTTCTCCAGGAGGAGGCTAACGTTGAGACTGATTGTACAACCTTGACAGCAGTTCAGCTGCTTCAGGCCATGAATTAAACGTGGTCTGGCCTCCGCTGTACCTGTGTGTAGACGGGTTGTTCATTATTGAATCTGGTGATGTCACTGCAGAAGTGTAATGTGTTGTAAGTGAAGAACATTCCTTTCCACTCTAACCTCTGTGCCCTGAACATTCCCAGGAACACTGAAACTGATTTCATTGAGCTCTTCTCTTCGGATTATGGCCCAAATTTCTGTTTGATTTGTTTGTGCAAAACACTTTGTTTAATGTACAGTCAATATTGTTCGTATTTAGTAAGGAATACGGCCCCCCTTCTAACGAAAGGAACCCAATGTATTTTCTGATGCTTACTTCATGAATAAGTGAAATTATTATACACAACTGCCATGTGCTGACCTTCCCTTTGATGAGTTATTCCATCAGTGAGGGCGTGAGATTTCTCTTACAATGTAAAACAGCGCTATTTCTCTACAATAAATAACAGGTAACGAAATCACAGCACAGCATGGCTTTGAGATCTGTTAGTGATCCCATCAGCGATTCCACATTAGTCATAGAAAGAAAAATGAGCACTCTCCCGTTTTCGTTCAGAGGAATTTCAATCCGACCAGAGCTGCAGAGAACAGATAACGCTAACTGTAAAGTCAGTACTAAGTGAGCTGTGGGCGGGAGAGTCACTACAGGTCTGCTTACATGCATTATCACCAAGCTACAATTACCTAATTAATTGAATTGATGAATGACTTTCTTGCACAATGGAATTCTTGTAGCTGTACTTGCCTTCTCTATCCATACGTTGTCATTTCTGTTGTACATCTTGTTGCTTTGAAACCCAGGATTGTCCAAGGGGAGGCCTAGATTCTTTGTAGTATGGAATCACTGACTCTATTTGTGCCACTCTTCAAATTCCTGCAAAGATCTCTCTGACATCTGCTATACCCCCGCTGTTTCTTATCCTTCCCAGTCATTTTCATCAGTCTTGCTTGTAAACTAAATTCAATCTGTTTGACTTCCTTATTATTTCCTTCTTATTTAATGGCAGCCAAGTTATTTCCTTAATTTACATTGCACTGCTTTTTAAAAACACCCTATATTTCCCATGGAAGGTATTAAAGCTTCCTGGAAACAAGTCTTTGTTGGTTGAAAGTCAACCAGGGCCAGAAGTTCCTAAGGGCAACTGTGTTAATGAACTAGAAATGGATTGATTGTTGGCGAAGTGGGTGGGTTAGCTGACAACAGAAAACACCATACAACCATAATCAGGTTGAGCAGCTAGGCTTTCTCTCCTGGGGTAATGAGTTATTACACACAATTAGCCAGTTGAAAAGGTTTCTTATGAACTGGTCACCTGCAAATGTCTCCTCCATATTGAATGGACCCATACCCTGTCCCTATCAACCTAAAGGGATTGGAGATTTCTTGCACATCCTGTCAAGATTTGACCTCTCTATTGATCAATGGCTCTTTGAAGTAAGGAAAAATATCACAAGTGGTTCTGCCCTTCAGCCATTCTTTTAACTTTCTCTCCACAGTCCTGTCTTACTCTTCTACTCCTGAAGTTAATGGCCCATCACACATAGATAACAGTATCATGTAGCTCACCTAAACATTCATTCATTCGTCATTGGCATAGGCTTGGGCCATGAGCACCTAAACCCTGCATAGACACACACACACACACACACACACATACACACACACACACACACACACACACAGACAGACACATAGACACACCAACACACACACACACACACACACACACACACATGCACACAGACACACATACACGCGCACACACACACACACATACACACACACACAGACACACGCACACA
>NW_025979933.1:0-1871 GCF_021869965.1 Rhincodon typus | reverse complement strand
ACACACACACACACACACACACACACAGACACACACACACACAGACAGACAGACACACAGACACACACACACATACGCACACGTGCGCACACACATACACACACACAGACACACACATGCACACGCACACACACACAAACACACGCACACACACACACAAGCACACACACACACAATCAAACACATGCACACACACACACGCGCACACACACATGCACACACACACACACACGTTCGTGCACACAGACACACACAGAGACAGATACACACACACACACAAACACACAGATAAACACACACACACACAGAGACACACAGACACACAAACACACACACACAGACACACACACACAGACGCATGCACACAAAAACGGATGCACACAAAGACACACACACATACTCTGTCTTTCTCTCAAAAGAAGGGCCACCGTATCAAAGGAATGGGGATTATGACCCTTTTTTGTTCCCCTTGCACTTATTCAATTCACTTAAAATCCTGCTCTTAAGATTAGCAATTGAGTCAACGATTGGAGCTCTCTGCCTCACATCATGGTGGAGGCAGGGTCATTGAATATTTTTAAGTAAGAGCTGGATATATTCTTGTTGGGCAGGGGCATCTGCGTGTTAACAAGGGGCAATAGTAACGTGCAATTTGAAACACAAATAGTTCCTACTGAATGATTAAGCAGTCTCGAGGGGCTGCATGGTGTACGTCCACTTCTGTTTCATATGTCTGTGTTATTGATCGAATCCAAGAACATTCTGATTTGCTCGTGGCTCTGAACCTCACCATATGGGTGCATTCACCAACTGAACTCTCAAACTAGGAACATTGCTGAGGTTCTGAAACACCAACAATAACAACTGTGTGAATTCAATTTTCTCTCTCTGCCTGCACTCCTGCAGGTACTAACCTCTAAAGTCAAAGCTTTGAAGGAGCAGATAGCTACTAATCCACTTAACCCATGACCATTATCTTTGTCTTTTTGAATTTAATTCCTAAAAATGGAAAGTTGCGTATATTAGAAAAATACTTGAGAATTTTAATTGCATATTGCTTATGAAAGCAATGTACTGATACAATTGCATCTCTTGGCATAATGTGTGCAGGTCAGTGTACTAAGGCAGCTTGTTTAATATCTGTTTGTTTATTAACTATATTTTCCATCTTTAGATACTTTTCTTTCACTTTTCTATCCCTCATTCTCCCTCTCCTGAAGATATTAACCCTAATATTAAGCTCCCTTCAGTGGATGAGCGAGGGTTAATACATCTTCACAGAATGGCAGAGGGTTATAGAGCAGAAAGAGGCTATTTGGCCCATTGTGTCCACCTCAGCTCACTGACCATTTTCACTGACAGCCATTCTCCTCCCTTCTCCCCATAACCCTGCATGTTGTTCCTTCTCAAATAGCTACCTCAGTCCCTTCTCAATCCCTCAGTTGAACCTGCCTCAACCACCCTCCCAGGCAGTGAATTCCAGAATCGAAACATTCGCCAGGTAAAAATCTCATGTTGCTTGGGTTTCTTTTTGCCAATTAACCTTAAATCTGGTTCCTCTTGTTCTTGATCCGTAAAGTGGTTAACACGTCCTTGGGCCACTACATGGCCCAGTTGCCTGATTTCTTGCTCCCAGTCTCCCATGAAGTTCTCCCCTACCAGCTCCCAGGGCTCATTCCCCTGTCATTGCTGCTGTTAGAGTTGTCGGGACCTCAGTGTTGCCTTAGTGCAGTGGCTTTTTCCCCAGTCCGTTTCATCCATCCACCCCCATCCTCACCTTAGTTGTATGGTGAACTCCCAGCCTTCACGTGTGATCCTTCGCTGGTTACATGTCTGCAAGTTGAAATTCCAAAGCAGACACTAGCCCTGAT
>NW_025979932.1:0-5883 GCF_021869965.1 Rhincodon typus | reverse complement strand
GTGGAGGAGAAAACAGAGTTAACGTTTCGGGTCCGGTGACCCTTCCTTAGAAGTCAGAACTCAGTTCTGAGGAAGGGTCACTGGACCCGAAACGTTAACTCTGTTTTCTCCTCCACAGATGCTGCCAGACCTGCTGAGCTTTTCCAGCAACTTTGTTTTTGTTCCTGATTTACAGCATCCGCAGTTCTTTTGGTTTTTATTTACTTATGCTCATGTGGAACACCTTGGGACATATTACTACTTTAAAATGCTATGTAAATGCCATTTTTTATGGATGGAATTATTTTTCAGGAAGAATAAAGCAATTGGGAGACTCATAAACTTTGAAAATTAACATTTGTACCTAAATTGTACTATTGTATTGTTTTGATAGGGAGTTTGAGTGAAGTCCACTGGGATGAAACAGATCAGTAGCTGTCCTGAAGCTTTCTGGTGTGGTCTAAATACTTCCTTTGTGTAGATCGGAGATGAGGATTCCTTCTTCATTCCACATTGGGAAAGTTGTCATTGTTCCTGAATCTCTTTTCTTTCCTCTCTTTGCAAAATCCTATTTACAGGCTAAGGGATATCCAATCATTGCCTGGCAGCAATTATTTTGTGCTCTTCCCAAATCTGAGCTGGGTGACAAGTGGCCGCATTAAATTTGAATGAGGCATAGGATGTTCAAATAGCCGAGTCTGATCGGTGAACGTGCCTACTTCACTTGCTGTAGGTTAAGTGTAACCCTATTATCTCCAACTTGTACTATGTTTCAGGGTAGCTAGGTTGAAAGGTTCATTGAAATTGTTTGAAGATTTTGATAATTCAATAAGTAGCAGAAAGTAAAGCCATAAAAAATTGTCAGTTCGCAGTGATTGATTTCCTGGCTAGGCTTTTCCTTTGCTATCTTTTTGCTATTACTAATTTACATTCTTTTTCTAGATGTTGGAAAGCTTTCAATGTTTGGAAAGTCAACATCCGTAACTTAAAGACCAGCAACAGCAGGTATTTTTTAAAAATCATTCATGGGATGTCAGAATCACTGCTAGGCCAGCATTTATTATCCATTCATAACTGTCCAGAATGTAGAAATGTTAATATTTTGGAGTGATTTTGAGAGAAGCTATTTGCTGATTTATTTTAAAAATGTGTGTTGTCATTTGACCTGGAAGCAGTACAATATGGAAAATATATAATTTCTTTAAAAGGCATATTGAATCTGTAAATATTTATAAAACTGTTTGGACGGGACTTTCAAGAATTTGCACCAGTTGTAATCTGCTTGGATAATAAGAATTGCTTGTCCACATCACCTGTCAACCCTTGACCTGGAAGCAGCACCAGCAGGAAAAAATGTTAAGGTAGAAGATGTGTGGCTAGAAAACACAAAAGCCAGCTGGGAGATACAGCAAAGGAATTGGAAGGTGAAGGTAATCAACACACAGAGGCAGACACAAAGAGAAAGCAGACAGAAAGAGAAACAGAAAGAATGCTTGTGAGGAGAAGGAGCAAATCCCTCTCAGGAAGATGTCAGCTTTTCTGTTTGGGAGAAAAGAAGACAGGACTCCTTGGAGAGAGATAGTAGGAACTGCTGAAGCTGGAGAATCTGAGATAACAAGGTGCTGGATGAACACTGCAGGCCAAGCAGCATCAGAGGAGCAGGAATTCTGATGTTTAGGGTCAGGACCCTTCTTGCCACCGTGCTGCCCCGAAGCAAAGACGCCCAGCATGGGGCCCAAACCCACGACCCTGAGATTAAGAGTCTTTTGGGCAATTTCTATCTAATTCTTCCGCTAGTTACCTTGCACAATGCCCCTTGGTTATTAAACTTTCTGCCAAGGGAAAAAGGTCTTCTCTACCTGCTTGATCCAGGCCCCTCATAACTTGATTTATGCAATTATACTTCCCATCAAATTTCTCTATTCCAAAGAAATCAGTGTGTTCTTTTCAAGCTTTCCTTATGGCTAAAATTCTCCATTTCTAACAAAGTCCAAAAACAAAACTTTAAGATGGAAAGTAAAGCTTTCACTTTACCTCAGCTCTGCCCTCTGAAAAGTCTTCTCTCTCTAAGCACTTCTTTTTTTTTCACTTTCCCATCTTCACTTATGGATTCTGTTTTTGTTTGCCAGGATGATTATTATGAAGCAACTGTTTCTTGCCGATGAAATCTTTCGACGTTGCCTATATTATATCCGTGCTTTGTGTGAAAATGCCAGCTCTAGCAACGGAGGTCTGGGAACTGGTGAAAATGCCATTGTCTTTGTGAAGGTATGTCTGCTAATTGTGTATCTCTGTTGTTTCTTCATAAGAAAGTTCAAACCTCATACCAGGGGCTTAAGCACAAAATCCAGGCTGACGTTCCCTGCCTATTACAGCATTGAGGGAGCATTGCAAGCAGCAGAGATGCTGCTTTTCAGATAAGACGTCAAACTGAGTGAGACTCAGGGAAAAGAATACCAAAGGAGTTATAGCTTAGTAGCACCATTACTTGATATCATGTAGTGTGAATTGAATTGGTAAAGACTGGCACCTGTGATGGTGGGAGCCTCTGGAAGAGATGATGGATAATCACTTGGCACTCCAAACTCTTTTGACCACTTGCTGCTTATGTTGTTTGGCATGCAGTAATTCTATCTTTAGTTTCACCAGGTTGTCACTCCAATTTTAGGTATGCTGCTTCTGGCATGCCCTCGTATGCTTTTCATTGAAAAAGGATTGATCTCTTGGCTTGATAGTATTGGTACAGTGGGGATATGCTGGACTACGTATGTTGCATTGCTAGATATGTTCGAAGTTATCCTACTTAGTATGGCAATAATGTCACACAACACAATGAAGTCATCCTAGATATGAAGGTGTTACTTTCACTCCAAAAGAACTGTATGTTAGTTACTATTACCAATACTATAATTGACAGATGGAACTGCAGCAGGCAGATTGGTAAGGATGAGATCAAGTATGTTTTCCCCTCTTAATGGTTCCCTCACCACCTGCTGCTGGCACAGTCTAGCAGCTATGTCCTTTAGGACCCAACCAGCCCGTTCAATACTGCTGCTGTAGAGTCACCAATGGTGGTGAACATTGAAATCCCTCACCCACAATACATTCTGTGTCCTTAGCCACCCTCAGTGAGTATGACTGTGTCAGGCTGTGGCTTTACTAGTTGGTGAGACAGCTCTCCCAATGTTGGCACTAACCTCCAGATGTTAGTGAGGAGGACTTTGCAGTGTTGGCCGGACTGTGTTTGCTGCAGTCAATTCTGGTGCCTAGGTCTATCCAGTTTTATTCCTTTTTTGAAACATTTTAGAGCAGTTGACACAATTGAATGGCTTGCCTGGCACTTCCATTGGGGCTGTTAAGAGCCAACCACATTATTGTGGGTTTTGAGTCACATGTAGGTCAGAACAGGTAAGGACAGTAGTGTTTCTTCCCAAGAGGGCATTAGTGAACCAGATGTGTTTTTATAACAACCAACAATGGTTTCTTGGTCACCATCAGACTCTTAATTACAGATTATTAATTGAATTCAAATTCTACCATTTACTGTGGTGAGATTTCATGCCAGGTCCCAAGATCATTACCTGGGTGTCTAGATTACTAGTCCAGTGACATTGCTGTGAATCCATTACTTCCACAACTTGGACACTTCTCCACATTGTTGTGTAAAAGAGAGAAAAAAATGAGTGAAACATCTCGAATCCAGTGATCCTTCATCAGATCAGTATTTTTTTCTTTATTCATTCATGGGACAAAGGCGTCTCTGGCTATGCAGCATTTATTGCCCATCCTTAATTGCCCGGAGGGCAGTTAAAAGCCAATCACATTACTGTGGGTCTAGAATCACATGTAGATCCGACCAAGTAAGGACAGCAATTTCCTTCCCTAAAGGACATTAGTGAACCAGGTGGGTTTTTCCCGACAATCAACAATGGATTCACAGTCATCGTTAGATTCTTAATTCCAGATATTTATTGAATTCAAATTCCACCATCTGCCATGGCAGGATTCAAACCCAGGTCCCCAGAACATTATCTGGGTCTCTGGATTAACAGTCCAGTGATAATACCCTAGGCCATTGCCTCCCCTGTTGGGGTGCTCAGGAGGAGATTGAAGTGAATTGTCCTCTTAGTACTTTTGACTGAAAGTGCATGCAAATGCTTCATCCTTCTATTTTGCGTTGATGGGTAGGGCTCCCCATCATTAAGGATTGAGATACATGTGAAGCTTCTTCCTCCTCCACCTGCTAGTTGTTTAAATGTCCACCACCACTGTTCTGGAGTTAAACAAAGGTAATTATATAGGCATGAGGACAGATTTGGCCTTGCCGGTTCGAAGGTCTTTGGGCCAGGCAGGAAGACTAAATGGCAAGATTGATGATGCGTAGTGGCAGATTTTAAAGGAGATTTTCAATTCCTCCTAATAAATTGCAAAGACGACTGGCAGGCCGAAAGAAACTTCTAAAGTTCAACAAAGAGTTACAAAAAAAAAATAAAATGAGCAAAGGTAAATTACTGAAGTAAACTAACACAAACATAAAAATAGATACCAAAATTCCTGTAAGAATATAAAAGAGAAATGAATATTGTCCCATTGGAGAACAAGACTGGGGAAATAATATTGAGGAACACAGACATGGTGGGGATGCTAAATTAATATTTTGTATCAGTATTCATGATGGAGAACATTAGTACCATTCCAATAGTAACAGGTGATGCAGAGGTTGTAGAAAGGGAGGAACTTAGAACAATTACTGGGGAAAAATTACCGAGCTAACTATTGGGATCAAAGTCAGAGAAGTCCCCAGGGCCTGATGGCCTACATCCAAGGCTTTTAAAGGAAGCGGCAGCAGAGATAGTGGATCCATTGGTTATTATATTCCAAAATTTCCTGGTTGAGGGAAAGAGTTCAATGGATTGGAAAAATGTTAATATAATGCCCATAACAGCTCACTGCACAATAGTTACTTCATTGACTCACAGGATCAGCAACAGACTTGATCACTCTGTTTCCGAAGAATACTTCAAAAAATAGCCCTGAGGGAAGAAAGAACAATGATGAAAACGTTAATGATTAAAGGAATTATCATTACTGAAAAAGAGACAACAAGGTGCAGGGCTGGATGAACACAGCAGGCCAAGCAGCATCATAGGAGCAGACAGGCTGACGTTTCGGGCCGAGACCCTTCATCAGAAAAGGGGGAGGGGAAGGGGGTTCTGAAATAAATAGAGAGAGAGTGGGAGGCAGATAGAAGAGGGATAGAGGAGAGGATAGGTGGAGAGGAAACAAACAGGTCGAAGAGGCAGGGATGGAGCCAGTAAAGGTGAGTGTAGGTGGGGAGTTAGGGAGGGGATAGGTCAGTCCAGGGAGGACGGACAGGTCAAGGTGGTGGGATGAGGTTAGTAGGTAGGAGATGGGGGTGCGGCTTGAGGTGGGAGGAGGGGATAGGTGGGAGGAAGAACAGGTTAGGGAGGCAGGGATGAGCTGGACTGGTTTTGGGATGCGGTAGGGGGAGGGGAGATTTTGAAGCTGGTGAAATCCACATTGATACCATTGGGCTGCAGGGTTCCCAAGCGGAATATGAGTTGCTGTTCCTGCAACCTTCGGGTAGCATCGTTGTGGCACTGCAGGAGGCCCAGGATGGACATGTCGTCTGAGGAATGGGAGGGGGAGTTGAAATGGTTCGCGACTGGGAGGTGCAGTTGTTTATTGCGAACTGAGCGTAGGTGTTCTGCAAAGCGGTCCCCGAGCCTCCGCTTGGTTTCCCCGATGTAGAGGAAGCCACACCGGGTACAGTGGATGCAGTATACCACATTGGCAGATGTGCAGGTGAACATCTGCTTGATGTGGAAAGTCTTCTTGGGGCCTGGGATGGGGATGAGGGAGGAGGTATGGGGGCAGGTGTAG
>NW_025979931.1:0-5884 GCF_021869965.1 Rhincodon typus | reverse complement strand
TCAATCTGTCTCAAAGTTGATTTACACACCTCCAAAGAGGGCTTGAACCTAGACCTCCTAGTTCAGAGGTAAGGACACTACGAGTGCACAAGAACTCATTGCAAGTCACTGTAAAAAATCATTCTTCAACCTGTTTAGATGTGCTGTTACATGCCTCTGTTAAAGGTGGGACTTGAACCCAGTCCTCCTGGTCTAGAAGTAAGGACACTACGACTGTGCCACGAAAGCCCCAGTGCATGTTACTGTAAAAAAAAACACTCAACCTGTCTCGGATATGTTATGATGCACCTCTGGATCAGATGGGACTTGGACCCAGGCCTTCCAGTCCAGAGATAGCGACACTACAACTGCATCACGAGACCCCCTATACAAGTCTTTGCACTCACCTGGTGGTAAATGGGTGCAGAACATCGCTGTAAATGCCAAGTCCCAGAAACTGGACCTGCTGAGTGAAAGTCTGTGCTTACTTTAGGCAGCATTTTGTTCCAGTGGAGATTTGGGAATCAAAGGGTTAAGTAGAAAGAAATCAGTCTCAGGAATCCAGTAGACAGCTGGTGCTAATAGATTCAAGGAAAATCAAAAAAAAATCCCCACATTCAGACTTAATGTCTGTGTAATTATGTGAACGTTTATATATTTTTTGAAAGAAAATCCATTTTCCGTTGGTTGCTCTGCACCTTACATGCACTTATAATCTGAGGAGCCACTGATAATTAACGGCCTTAATTCTGTGAAAATCTACAGCAATTGGCACCAAAATCCCCGCAGATTCCAGGGCTGTCTTGCAGATTCCAGTCTGTACTTGTTAAGACTGCCTTTGTTCCACAGGCACTGGCAATCTGTGATCTAAAACGACAGTACTTCAAGTGAGACACCTCTGACAGTACAGCGAACAGAAACCCAAGGGAACGCAGTTGGGCCCAGAGGTGAAAAGGGCCACTACATCCACCGGAAGAGGAGTAGCAGACTCTACACATTTTCCTCAGCTGCTAGCAGGTTGGCGCTTTCCGTAATAGCCCATGGTCTGATTTCTGGTCTACCCTCCTCCGCAGCTCTGTCCTCACACTTTCGCTCCCCAAGACCTGCCATCCATCATACAGGAGTCAAAAAGATGTCATTCTCATGGAAAGGGATCAAGACCTGAATTAGCTGCGAGAGCAGTGCAGTCAAAGAATCAGGACAATGCAGGAGGAGGCCATTTGACCCATCATGCCTGCACTGGTTCTATCCTCTCATTGCCAATTTCCTTCCTTTTCTCCATATTCTTGCCCACTATTTCTGTCCAAATAGCCATCCAACGCCTGCTTGAATGTCTCAATTGAGCCTGCCTCCACCACTTTTCCAGGCAGTGCATTTCATATCCAAACTACTCGCTTGGCCAGAAACCGTTTTCTCATGTCACCCTTGCTTCATTTTAAATCTGTGCCCTCTCATTCATTTTTTTCTTCTATAGGCAGGGTATGGTTGGCAATGGCGAAGGGGGTGAGTAAATCAATTAAGAAAGAAATTGCTGGTATTTATGAAGCACCTGACACAATCATGTTAAATTGCAGGAGCTAACGTTTAAAAAATTCATTCACGAGATCTGAGAAGGTGATGGTGAACTACCTTTTTGGACCACTCCAGTCCTTACAACTTGGGGACGCCCACACCACTGTAAGGAAGGGGTTCCAGCGTTTTGACCCAAAGTCATGTGCTGACATACATCAATGCAATGTTCGATTTACGCATGGGCAAGTTGTTTGAAGGCAAGTCCCAATATCGATCATGTCATAAAGACTTTGCAATCCTCTGCCGCTTTAGCAACCAAGCCCTTTGTGCTAATATAATGCCTTTGGCTTTCATACTAAGCTTAATACCACTGTAACAAGAGCCCAATAGGTCTGCTGATGATGGAGACCAGGGCAGTATTAAATTGAAAGCTTAACTGCACACAGCCTCTGCATGGCCAATCCAAACCCACTCATCCCCGATCCTCACTGCAAGCAAATTCCAATCATCTTTTCACAACATCCAATTGGATCACTTCCCATTCATTAACTGTCGTCACAGCTCCCGAGTACAATAATGCATGGGACGTTCCTCAGTGCTGAAATTTATAAATCATTCTATTCGGAGCATGAAAAATGTCCAAACATTTTTAACCCTTTGGAAGATGACAGGTTGTATTAACAACAGAGCCTGATGCCAATCAGTTTGGCTCATTTTATTGCATTGGTAACTGAGTCACAAAGACATAGAGTCATACAGCATGGAAACAGATCCTTTGGTCCAATTTGTCCATGCCAACCAGGTTTCTTGAATTGAACTAGTCCTGTTTGCCTGCATTTGGCCTATATCTCTCTAAACCCTTCCTATTCATGTACCTGTCCAAATGTCTCTTAAATGTTGAAATTATACCAGCCTCCAACACTTCCTCTGACAGTTTGTTCCATACATGCACCATCCTCTGTCTGAAAAGTTGCCCCTCAGGTCTCTTTCAAATCTATCCCCTCTCACCTTTAAGCTTATGCCCTCTAGTTTTGGATTCCCCAACCTAAGGAAAAAACCTTTGCTATTCACCTTATCTATGCCCCTCACAATTTTATGAAAGAGAGAGAGAGAGACAGGCAAAGAGGCGTGAGAACGAGTTTAGGGCTGAGGCTAACTCAGACCTATTTGGCATTTTAGCTGTTTGCCACTTGCTTCGGTTTGATGCAATGGGCTAATATATGTGAAGGCTCTCTCCCAGTCTATCCTGCTTGGTCAGTTTATGCCTTGGGCGTCTCCAGAACATTTTTAGTTGCTCAACCTCTGGGCTGATAACAACATTCTGGAGCTACCAAGCTCTATGTCTCTTTCCTCAGGACACCCGCCCCATCACGCACCACCGCAGGAGACTCCACTTTCACTATTGGAAGGCCTGTAAGAAGAGACGTTTGTGGTCCAAAGGCTCCGGCCCCCCCATTCTTGCTCACCGCGAGTAGCAATGGTCCCCAAGGATTCACGGAGAATGGCTAATCTTCAACAGGCCCCTAGTCACCAGCAATACGAGCAGGATTCTGATGGGAATGCACTTTCTGTGCCTCACAGATTTGTCACTGTAAAATGTGAAAATAGACACAGGGGTCCCTGGCTATCACTCAGACAGTGGAGAAGTCTTGAGTCAGAGTCTTCTGAATGTGGGGACTGAAAGGTATCTAAGTTGGGTGATGGAATCTTTCTATTGTACAAATTAAGTGCATGATGTCCCAAAGAGTACAGGACACTCCTCCTGCCCCCACACCCCCCTTGCACAGTTTTGGTGCTGCTTTGGGGACAAGAACGGTGTTTGAATGAGGATCTTTAATTACTGACTAGCCTGTCCTTTGATGGGTCACCATCACTGAAGTACTTTACAAAATGTTTTCCCAGTATTCGGTAAGGCAGGACAGGGCCAGCAGTCATGGCCCACCTCTTACTGCCCTTCTGAAAATATACATTATTCATTTAAAAAAACCTTTATATCTGTACATAGTCACAAACGCAGTTCGGCTCTGTATGGTAGTATATCAAGGAAACAAACAAACATTGGAGTTGGACTCTATCCAAACAAAATAATTGCACCTCTGAATTGAACCAAACTATATTTACATGCATTCCAGGCATCAGGACAGTCCAATAACTGAACAGACCCTCATTTACCTTCAGCAGGAAGACCTCAGACAGTAGTCCTTCCCTACTGCTCCTTGGCGACAGTTGCCCCAAGCTTTAGTGCGTCCCTCAGCACATAGTCCCGGACTTTGGAATGTGCCAGTCTGCAACACTCTGTCGAGGTCAACTCCTTGCTCTGGAAGACCAACAAGGTTCGGGCAGACCTGAAAGCATCTTCCACCGAGATGATGATCCTCCAGGCGCAGTCGATGTTTGTCTCGGTGTGTGTCCCAGGGAACAGACTATAGAGTCCCGCATCAAGGAGCTGCCTGAGGGGAACATGGTGTTGAGTTGGCCTTTTAAAAATGCTAGGTACGTGATGATCTGCCACCACAGCTGTGAGCTTTAACTCAAACTATATGGCCAAGTGAAGACTGTATTTTGGAGACAGTGAGAAAAATGGAGGTTTATGCTTCATGCTCCCTGTCGATGAGACAGTGAAGCATTTTGACTTTAGCTGTGGAGATGTTGGTGCTTTCACAAATGTTCCCCACATAAGGAGGAGAACGTAAAAGGGAGATATTGCCTTTTTTTCATAAACTAATGTGGAAGATTCTGGAATGATTTGAATCGTTTGTTCTGATCGCCAATACCAGCACACTTTCCACATGGCAATGTTATGCGATGTATATTTGCTGTTCTTTTTCTCTGTGTAAAGCTAGCATTGTCAAATGGTATGAAACCACTTTGATATTGTCCTCACCCCATATTTTTCAGTAAGGGAGAAAGGGATTGATGTCTGAATTCACCGATGTCATATTGCCATTGGAAAAAAAGTCCGTGATCCCAGTTGTCTGCCCCGAGCCCACTACTGAAAACTCCACGCTGTAATGTTTAAGGCGACTATGCTCCAATGAGCCAGTGAATTTAAGAAGCACCTGAACACAGGCTCTGTAAGGGCTCGCTACAGTGAGACAGTCTGCTGTGGATTACCTAACCTGGTATTGGTAATCAGATCTGACAGGAACCATCACATCTCTGTAGCTGTGCATAGATCCGTTGCAGGGAATGGACAGGTGAATACAAATAAATAGACAAGCTAAGTGTCAAAGCTAAATGTGATTGATTGGGGAATAGCGCAAGAAAAACATAGAAGAGAAGAAGGAACCTTTTGTGACCGCACAGCAGAACGCCACCATGGAGACCTAGCTTTCTGATAACTAGAGTTACAAACCTAGAGTTATATCAAGATTTGGGAGAGATGGGGTGGAGGAAAGTCGGGGGAGGAGGGGAGTGGTGAGGAGTTGGCTTGCAGCAGCAAAAGTTTATCTGGCCACATTCTGACTTTCTGCAATAAAGGTGGGGCCTTAAATACCACATCCAAGGATTGAGTACTTCATCTACCTTTTAAACAAACCTAAAATCAGCTTCAAAAACAAAATTTCTGGAAAAGCCCAGCAGCTCTGGCAGCATTTGTGAAGGAAAAAACAGTTAATGTTTCAGGTCCGGTGACCCTTCCTCAGAACAGGTCACCAGACCTGAAACGTTAGCTCTGTTTTTTCCTTCACAGATGCTGCCAGATGCAACTTCTGTTTTTGTTCCTGATTCACAGCATCTGCAGTTCTTTCGGTTTTCCTTTTCTAAAATCAGCTTAAACAGCCCCCTGATGGGACTCTGTAACAAAAACATAATCAAACAGTTAACGAAAATTTATAAGAGATGAACAGAATCTCAGTCAATTCAAGTACCGTTTTCTGGGGTGATAGAGTTATCCAACCCCTGCAGTGCCTACCAGTGTCAAAAGGCCTCCGTCCTGTCTATAGATACCAGGTGCTCCCTCTCAATGGATACCCGAGCACAGACGCAATGGTCAAAGAGGGGCAGGCAGATCAGGAACAATGACCTCCTCCACAGCCCGCTGTTTGAGCCTGTAGGGCCACGAGGAAGCCCTCCGACCAGCCCGCCCCTCCCCAAATGGGGTGCCCATAGATCAGGAGCATGGGGCTGAAGGGCAACCAAAGCTGACAATCCGGAGTAATCCTGAGAGTTCTGCGTTGTTGGAGAGGCCATCGTTGAGACCAGCTACCTTACCCTCACTAAGCATCTAGCTAAGGATCCCACTCCACTGAATGAAGGAGATGGCTGAGAAAGGACTCGAAAAGGCACCGAGTGGAATCGAAAGAATTATTCTGAGCGCCAGTTGTTATTTCGCGCACAAAGCTGGTTACACAGGTGCCAACTTGTGACAGGAAAGTTTGTGATTGATAACAAG
>NW_025979930.1:0-5884 GCF_021869965.1 Rhincodon typus | reverse complement strand
TGTTTGTGACAGATGATGACCGAGATGGCAACTTAGGCCCTCAATGGAGGATATACTTCACAATCATATTTGAACTCCTGGTAATGTTTCTTTTTCCTGATGGAAATGACCGAGTGAAAGCCCGTTGCATTTGTTTATGTTCCTGTCTGTATTTGAATCCAGTTATCTCTTCAGTAAGGTTCACCAATCAGGTGAAATGGTTGAGATTTTATCGCTGGTGATGTCATTTGGAGACCTCTTGGATGTTTAAAGCTGTTTCCAGTGGTAACAAAAAAGAAACCCGAATGTTTTTGATTTACAGCACAGACATAACGGATTGCAAAGATTGTCAATCATCCAAGTTGCAGTAAGCAATGCAGTTGAACGATTCGGCTGACTGATCTTGTACAGATGCAACTAATGTGTCTCTTTTTGTTTATTTTTGTAAGTCATTGAGTACAGATTTTTATTTGAACATTTCCCCCTCCTCAACACCAATTTTGATATTTTGGGAGTTGCACAAATATCACCCTTTGACTCTTTTCTTCCCCCGAATTTAGTTGTAACTGTTTGTTTAATAATCCTTTGGTCTTGCAGTTCTTTGATCAAAAGCAAGTTCTCACCTTGTTCCTTCTGGACAAAAAAAAATGACAATGTTATTAATGGTAGCACAACATCTGGGGATTTAAATCATATTGGGATGTCGATGATACTGGAAATGTCAATGTGGAAAATGTTTCCCCTAGCTGTGTGATTTATAAGGTTTCTGTATAGCAAGAAGCAATAGCAGAGGCGTATCTTTCTGTCACTGCTAATTCAGCAGCAGGCAAGTACAAATGATTTAACATGCAACTGTGTGGCATCAAAGTTTTGCTGAAATTCCTCTGTGTTTTCTCTATGTCATTCTTTGCTTTAAACAGTTCCTGAATCAGGGACTGATATTCTGAATTTTCTGAAGAAGGGTCTAGGCCCGAAATGTCAGCCTTCCTGCTCCTCTGATGCCGCTTCGCCTGCTGTGTTCATCCAGCTCTACACCTTGTTATCTCATAACCTGTCTATGTCTGTTTTCAGTTTGTTTCTCAATAAACAAATACATGCTGTTAACTCTTATAATGTCTGCATATTAACATTTTGGAATTCATGCACTAGAACGTCCAGATCTTTCTGCATCTGAGAGCTCTGCAATCTCTCACCACTTAGATAATATACTTCTTTTATATTCTTCATGCCAAAATGGACAATTACATATTTTCCCACAACATACTCCATTCACCAGTTCTTTGCCCACTGACTTAACCTGTTTCCCTTTGGAGCTTCCTTGTATTTTTCATAAGTTATTTTTCTATCTTTGTGCCATCAGCAAATATAACAATCATACCTTCTACCTCTTCATCCAAGTCATTTACATAAATTGTAAAAAATTGGGGCCCCAGCCATGGTCTCTGTGACATTCTACATCTTGCCAACCAGAAAATAAGCCATTTAAGCCCATTGGATGCTTTCTGTTAAATAGCCAATCTTCCATCCATGCCAATATGTTACCCAGTACCCTACCAGCTTTTAGTTTTTGCGATAACTTTTCTTGTGGCACCTTGCCGAATGTCTTCTGGAAGTGCGAGTTTAATACATCCATGGCACAATTACTTCCTGAAAAGCCTCCAATAGTTTGGTTATTTCACAAAACAATGTTGGCTCTACTTTGAACTCTTCTCAGTGCCCTGATTCAATGTCTTTATTTATAGCTTCTCACATCTTTCTTAGGACAGATGTTAAGCCAAATGGCCTGGAGTCTTCTGCTTTTTGTCTTTGTCCTTTTTTGAATAATGGAGTTACAATCACTGCATTGCATTCCATTCCAATGAAACCTTCCCCAAATTGTGGGAATTTTGCAAAGTTGAAACAAATGCATCAACTATCTCACTAGCCACTTCTTTTACAGCCCTAGCATTAAATCTATCGTGGACTTGTCAGCCTGCACCTTCAACAATTTGCCGAATAACTACTTCAAAACATGTAAAAATAACCTCAGGTCTAACAAATTGGTCTCAAAGCTTCGACTTTTGCAATAAGTATTTATGCTGTTAGGTTTCCAGGCACTCACTTATCCTTGAGTTCTATCAAAGGAAACAGTGTGCAATGGCATTTCTGGGAAGGTCTAGTCTAAAACAGCAGCCAAACATTGAGGGTGGAAACTAGATTCTAGGCCATTAATATTCAGAATGGAACTGCCCAATAGTATGTCTTGAAATTGGAAATATTAGGCTTTTCATGATTTTCATGCTTTCAAATGATTTTAATGTAGCAATTCATGTTCACCATGTCCACTCCTGCTGTCTTTTGCTGTTGCTTGATGAAATCTTTTATTGTTTTATCTCCCCTGCCCTCCATCCAGTCACAGACCACCTCCTTGGTTCTTTCTGCTCTCTTCCACTGGCTGAAAAACACTTCAATCTCTATTTCTCTTCATTACTAATGAAAAGTCATCAACCTGAAACGTTAACTCTGTTTGTCTCCACAGACGTAGCCTGAACAACTGAGTTCTTCCAGCCAATTTTTATTCTAATTGAAGATTTCCAGCAACTGTAATATTTTGCTTTGGTATTTGTGTTTGTTGAGTACATACTTTACACTGAATATAAAATAGGAATAATGCTTGTTCAAGGTATATTATGATGACACTGTCCTCTCTAATTGAGACCAATCAATGACTGGAGACTGAATAAATTAAAAGACAAACCTTGCTCTTTTTATAGACTAGGCAGATATGGATTCAAAGTATCACAATTTAACTAATCTGAAATACTACCTATATCATTTCGGTTTCAATGGTTGGTGTTGCCAAACAGTTTGTCATATATGATACTAATGAATGACCATGATTTTAATTCAGAGATAATTGAGTACAGCTACTGTGAGCTTATGTAGTTTGGAATGCTGCATTTTTGCCCACATTGTTTTCATCAATGTTTTCAACAATACATCTTGGGGCAAAAATGATACAATCTGAAATGCCTTCATCTACATTCAAGGTCATAGGAAATTGATATAACTAGTTAATACAATCCTGCTACATGATCAAATGAATGACAATTAAAGCTGAGTTCAAGACTAATGGTGCTAGTACGTTTTTGGCTACCTATGAACTTCACTACTTAATCTAGGTTGGCATTCAGTGCGATACCGAGGGTGTAATTGTACTGTTGAAGGTACTGACCTACAGACTGCACAGTACAGCATGCTTTTCAAGTGCTGCACATCAGGTCCCAAACTTTCAGAAATGAAACACACACCATATTAGAGGAGGACAAAGATGAATGGTCTTTTACGAATATTTGAAGATGTTTGATTCTTTGCATGCACAGATAGGAGACCCAGTGCTTGTTTAAATGCAAGTTAATATCTTCTTTTTCCCATAACCCTTCCTCTTGCTGAAGGTTACCTACTCAATGAATTGAGTAGGCAATGTGAGATGGAGCTCCCAGCATCCAACATCATTCTAGGATTTTACACTGAGCAGCTTCAGAACCCTAGCAAAGGTCTAGAGGTACCACTCATTGGCGATATAGATCCCTAAGAGATCTGTGTTATACTTGTGGAAAGGAAATTGCCTATAAACCACAACACTTTACATTTTGCAGTACTTTCTCCTTTCCTGTCACAAATCCAGTGTGACACATTTGCTGAAAATACATAAATGCTGTGCAGTTCATATCACCCATGATGAAAAAATAGTTGAAATTGGTCTCTTCACTCCGACTATAGCTAAATAGAGTGCAAAATACTTGTAACAAAATTTGTTTGCACATGGGCAATTTGTCCTTTACAACTTACACTTTAAGCTCCATGACAACTATCTTTATTCATATGCATTGCATAAGTCAGCTTCCAAAGAAAGAAGAAAGCTCTTACATGGTTTTATTGACAGTCTTGCAGACCGACTCAGCATTATAGCTAACTTATTTGGTTATAATGGCACCTTGAATGCATCAATCATCTCTTGTCTCTCACTGACCTGACAGTAGGCAATCTTGATAAGATAGTTTGTAAAGTAGTGAGTGGTTGATTCAGACAGTGTATACAACTCTGAAAGCCAACAAAATTTTATCTTTTCTCACAGGATGTGAGCATCACTCGCTAGGCCAGCATTTATTTCCTGTCCCTAATTATCCTGAAGTTGATGGTAGTGAGCCATTTTCTTGAAACACTGAAATGCATACTGGGCAGGTGCTATTGAATGATAGTTTAACAGCATGAAGAGACACCCTGAATGTAGATCCGTGACTGTGTATAGTGTTAGCCAGTAAATAAAAGACTGCTAAAAGGTGCCCAGTTGCTTAAGAGATGAGAACACCTCTTCGTATGCCAACCAGAGGCGAAATATGGAGGCAGCAACAAGGCAACACGTGGAAGTTATGTGTAAGAAAGAACCACCCAAAAGCAGCAAAAACTCTAAAGACAAATGTGTCACACTGGATTTGTGACAGGAAAGGAGAAAGTACTGCAAAATGTAAAAAGTGTTGTGGTTTATAGGCAATTTCCTTTCCGCAAGTATAACACAGATCTCTTAGGGATCTATATCTCCAATGAGTGGTACCTCTAGACCTTTGCTAGGGTTCTGAAGCTGCTCAGTGTAAAATCCTAGAGTTAAAAACCACTGAAGTACTTCAACAGTAAATCACAGGGACAAAGAAAAGTCTTTGACATGCGAGATAGCAGCTGAAGCAACCTGGAGTTGGGGTCAGAATCTCAACACAGCAGCAGACTGACAGATCTTTGAGCATGATGTGGAGGTGTCAGTGTTGGACAAGGTCAAAAATCACACGACACCAGGTTATAGTCCAACAGGTTTATTTAAAGACGCAGACTCCGAAAGCTTGTGTCTTCAAATAAACCTGTTGGACAATAACCTGGTGTCGTACAATTTTTGATCAGAACTTTAAGAAGACAGTGGTCCAGTGGCTTAAAGAACCATGGAAGTTTCTCTACCATTACAATCCATTCCCAATTAATAAAGGTCCCACAGCAGACACACAGATGATGGAGTAAATACCTTGCCAATTAGCAAACAGTTTTAGGCAAGACATGGGTCAGTGCAATCAGATCGGTACTTTACTTTGCAATTAGCACAATCACAGATGATTGTTCACTAGATGAAGCACAGGTGAGACTACATTTTCTGACAACTAAGTTTGATAGTGTGCAGTGTCCATAAGGATCTGATCATAGTGGAGTTGATGGCATAGTGGTAATGTCACTGGATTACTAATCCAGACACCCAATATAATGTTCTGGATGGGTTCAATTTCACCATTGATGAAATGTGAATTCAATCAAACACAAACATCGAATTAAAAGCTAGTCAGTGTAACCACCAATTATTATTGTAAAAACACAATTGGTACACTGTTGTCCATTAGGGAAGGAAATCTGCTGCCCATACCTGCTAGGCTACATGTAACTCAGGACTCTCAAAAACGTGGTGGAGTCTTAACTGCACTCCAAAATGGTCGAGCAAGCCACTTATTTGGATGAAAATTGCTACAAAGACTAAAGAAAGGAATGAAACTGGATGGACCACCTGGCACCAACCTGGACACTAGAAACAAAAATGGCAAACACATTCTGTTGATCCTACAGAGTTATCCTTATGAACACCTGCGAGCTTACGACAATATTGTCTTACAGACTAGACAATCAACTGCCTGACATTGTCGATAAGGGATAGTAGGAACTGCAGATGCTGGAGAATCCGAGGCAACAAGGTGCAGGGCTGGATGAACACAGCAGGCCAAGCAGCATCATAGGAGCAGAGAGGCTGACGTTTCGGGCCTAGACCCTTCATCAGAAAAGGGGGAGGGGAAGGGGGTTTTGAAATAAATAGGGAGAGAGTGGGAGGCGGATAGAA
>NW_025979929.1:0-5885 GCF_021869965.1 Rhincodon typus | reverse complement strand
GGACGTGGCCCTTGTTCTGTCAAAACAAAAACATCAGAATTAGTTTTTAATAATTAAACTTTAATCATTGACATTTATCTGTCTTTTGTAGGATTACCATTAGAATAATAGAAATAGTAGATGTTGCTCTGTGAAATATTTTGATTGTCAAAAATCCCTAGTGAGCCTGTCTAATCCTGTTATCCTGTGGTATTTTGTGGAATCACAAAGCAGGACTGAACCAGCCAAGGGAAGGCTGATCATAGACACGTTGAGGTCTACAGCCCTTCCTCCCAACCTGCCCATGCCACCTACTTTTCACAATAAATCTAGTCCCATTAGCCTGCCCTTCATCCGTAGTTCTCCATATCTATCCTGTCCATGTAGCTGTCTAAATGTTAATTAAATGACAAAAGTGTACTCACTTCTACCGCTACCTCTGGCAGCCCATTCCACACACTCCCCACTCTCTGTGTAAAAATAATATCCGCTCTGGTCTCTTTTCCCCCATCACCTTACACCTATACCATTTAGTTTTTGACTCTGCTACCATGGGATAAAGCTGTTGGCTATCTACCTAATCTATGCCTCTCATGATTTTCAAGGACTCTATAATATCACCCCTCAGTGTCCAGTGCTGGAGTTGGAGCTGGTGACTCAGTAATCTCTATAGTCAAAGAGCCATTTGACAGAGCCCTGAACCCAGTATTCAGGCTTTAATGGTGAAGTAAGAGAGCAGCTTCAGGGACATTAACATATTGTTCATCGGGTAAAATGACTCACAGCACAAATGATTTTTCACACTGAACTAACATTCCAAAACTTCCAAAATACTGTCAAAGTCATACAGTCTTTGCCAGAAAGTCACACACACAAAAAGGCCCTTCGACCCATCGATTCTGCACTGGTACAACTGCCACTAAAGGTCCGTTACTTCCTATTTCTTACCCTTTTCCTATATCCTTCAATGTTATGGAGTTTGAGGTGCTCATCCAAATATCTTTCAAACGTTGTAAGGTTTCTGGTCTCCACCACCATAACAGTCAGTGTATTCCAGTTTCCGGCCACCCTCTGAGTGAAACATTTTATCCACAAATCCCCTCTGAATCACCTGCCCCTCTCTGTAAAACCATGCCCCCTCGTAATTGACCCCTCAACCAAGGGGAACAGCTGCTCTCTATTCACCCTGTCCATACCCCTCACTATCTTATACATCTCTGTCACATCCCCCACTCAGTCTTCACTGTTCTATAGAAAACAATCCAAGCCTTTCCCGTTTCACCTGACAGCTTCATTTCTCCTTGCCAGGCAACATTCTGGGGAACTTGCTCAGTACCCCCTCACAGCGATTATATCCTTCCTCTAGTGAGGTGAGCAGAACACCGCACAGTACTCCAGCTGTGGCCTAACCAACGTGCTCTAAGACTCCATCATTACCTCCTTACCCCTTTACTGTATGTCATGACTGTTGAAAGCAACTGTCCCATGTGTCTTCTTAGCCATCCTATTCACATGCTCTGCTAACTTCAGGGATCTGTGAATAACTATCCCAAGATCCCTCTGTTCCTTGGAGCTATCAGTGTCCTCCCATTCATTAAATACTCCTCATCTTGTTTTTTCTTCCAAAGTACATTTCGTCACATTTATGAGGGTTAACTACCATCTGCCACTGCTCACCTCATCTGACCCATCCTTCTATATCATCCTATAACCTACAACTATCGTGTTCATTAATAACCACCCTATCAATCTTGGTATTCGGATTAACTTGGAGTACTCAGAATACTCAAATAAGAAGAATAAAGCTACTCCATCTATAAAGAAAACTTGAAGGGGAGGGCGCACCATCCATGGTTAACCTGGAATTTAGGAGAAGTGTCCAACTCAAGGAAGAAGCATATATGTTGACCAAGTAGAGTGTCAGGGCAAATGATTGGTCACAATTTGAACAATGGTAAAGAATGACTGACTCATTCATCAGGAAAGACACATCACAGTATTACAGGAAGCTAGCTAGAGATATAAAAACAAATAGGAAAAGTTTATATATGTGTCTAAGAAGGAAAAGATTAAGCAAAGTGAGTGTTGGTCATATGGACAGTGAGAATGGAGAGTTAGTAGAGAATAATAAGGAAATGGTGTGTGAAATTCACGAATAGTCTTCAGTTTGTTGGAACTGTGATTATTAAAGCTGTCAGAACAGTGAAAAGTTCATGTCATCTCACTTGAAAAGTAATTATAAAATTGTGTGTAATATTTAAGAAAAGAACTGGAAAGGCTTGATTAGTTCAAGACTTAAAATCTGAGTGTTATTTCACTAGAAATGAGTCTCCCTAATGGATTGTATTGAGAAAGAGTGGTATCAATCAGATCATCCCAAGCTGTGTCCTGTACCTCTATCAGGTTTATTTTTCTCTTTTGTGTACTAAACCTATGTTCTTTAGGAAGGACATCTGCAGTGTCATGGGAATATTTTTCAGTGACGAATCACCAGCTTAACTCACTAAAAACACCTGGCTTGATAGATCACAGGTCTCATTCTAGAGTTTGACTTGACCAATACCAGCATCAGCTTGGATCAGAATGCAACCCATTCTTAACTGATGCCCTCCTTTCCTGCACCTCTATCTCAACAACGGGAAAGTGTGGAAGGGCAGAAATGAAACTTCTTCCTGATGGATAATGACAGTAACGGTGAGAAGGTTTATGGGGCAATGGAACAAGACAATGATCAAGCACAACGAAGGACAGGCACCAAATGATGGTCCAGTTAGAAATGCCCACATCCCCTGAATGACGAGAAAAGACGAGCAGACAATCCATCGATTCATGTTCCTTGTCTAAGGGCCCTCAGTATAGACTGTAGATAGGCCAACAAGAGGCGAGGCCACATTGGATTTGGTACTGGGTAATGAACCAGGCCAGGTGTTAGATTTGGAGGTAGTGACCACAATTCGGTTACGTTTACTTTAGCGATGGAAAGGGATAGGTATATACTGCAGGGCAAGAGTTATAGCTGGGGGAAAGGCAATTATGAGGTGATTAGGCAAGATTTAGGATGCATAGGATGGAGAAGGAAACTGCAGGGGCTGGGCACAATTGAAATGTGGAGCTTGTTCAAGGAACAGCTACTGCACGTCCTTGAGAAGTATGTACCTGTCAGGCAGGGAGGAAGTGGTCGAGCGAGGGAACCGTGGTTTACTAAAGAAGTTGAATCTCTTGTCAAGAGGAAGAAGGACGCTTATGTAGAGATGAGGTGTGAAGGCTCAGTGAGGGTGCTTGAGAGTTACAAGTTAGCCAGGAAGGACCTAAAGAGAGAGCTAAGAAGAGCCAGGAGGGGACATGAGAAGTCTTTAGCAGATAGGATCAAGGAAAACCCTAAAGCTTTCTATAGGTATGTCAGGAATAAAAGAATGACTAGAGTAAGATTGGGGCCGGTCAAGGACAGTAGTGGGAAGTTGTGCGTGGAGTCTGAAGAGATAGGAGAGGTGCTAAATGAATATTTTTCATCAGTATTCACACAGGAAAAAGACAATGTTGTCGAGGAGAATACTGAGATACAGTCTATTAGACTAGACGGGATTGAGGTTCATAAGGAGGAGGTGTGAGCAATTCTGGAAAGTGTGAAAATAGATAAGTCCCCTGGGCCGGATGGGATTTATCCTAGGATTCTCTGGGAAGCTAGAGAGGAGATTGCAGAGCCTTTGGCTTTGACCTTTATGTCGTCATTGTCTTCAGGAATAGTGCCAGAAGACTGGAGACGAGCAAATGTTGTCCCCTTGTTCAAGAAGGGGAGTAGAGACAACCCTGGTAATTATAGACCAGTGAGCCTTACTTCGGTTGTGGGTAAAGTGTTGGAAAGGATTATAAGAGATAGGATTTATAATCATCGAGAAAGGAATAATTTGATTAGGGATAGTCAACACGGTTTTGTGAAGGGTAGGTCGTGTCTCACAAACCTTATTGAGTTCTTTGAGAAGGTGACCAAACAGGTGGATGAGGGTAAAGCGGTTGATGTGGTGTATATGTATTTCAGTAAAGTGTTTGATAAGGTTCCCCATGGTAGGCTATTGCAGAAAATACGGAGGCATGGGATTGAGGGTGATTTAGCGGTTTGGATCAGAAATTGGCTAGCTGTAAGAAGACAGAGAGTGGTGGTTGATGGGAAATGTACATCCTGGAGTTCAGTTACTAGTGGTGTACCTCAAGGATCTGTTTTGGGGCCACTGCTGTTTGTCATTTTTATAAATGACCTGGATGAGGGCGTAGAAGGATGGGTTAGTAAATTTGTGGATGACACCAAAGTCGGTGGAGTTGTGGATAGTGCGGAAGGATGTTGCAGGTTACAGAGGGACATAGATAAGCTGCAGAGCTGGGCTGAGAGGTGGCAAATGGAGTTTAATGCGGAAAAGTGTGAGGTGATTCACTTTGGAAGGAATACAGGAATACAGAGTACTGGGCTAATGGTAAGATTCTTGGTAGTGTGGATGAGCAGAGAGATCTCGGTGTCCATGTGCATAGATCACTGAAAGTTGCCACCCAGGTTGATAGCGTTGTTAAGAAGGCGTACGGTGTGTTAAGTTTTATTGGTAGAGGGATTGAGTTTCGGAGCCATGAGGTCATGTTGCAGCTGTACAAAACTCTGGTGCAGCCGCACTTGGTGTATTACGTACAGTTCTGGTCACCGCATTATAGGAAGGATGTGGAAGCATTGGAAAGGGTGAAGAGGAGATTTACCAGGATGTTGCCTGGTATGGAGGGAAGGTCTTATGAGGAAAGGCTGAGGGACTTGAGGCTGTTTTTGTCAGAGAGAAGAAGATTAAGAGGTGACTTAATAGAGACATACAAGATGATCAGAGGATTAGATAGGGTGGACAGTGGGAGCCTTTTTCCTTGGATGGTGATGGCTAGCACGAGGGGATATAGCTTTAAATTGAGGGGTGATAGATATAGGACAGATGTCAGAGGTAGGTTCTTTACTCAGAGAGTTGTAAGAGCGTGGAATGCCCTGCCTGCAAAAGTCGTAGACTTGCCAACTTTAAGGGCATTTAAATGGTCATTGGATAAACATATGGATGATAATGGAATAGTGTAGGTTAGATGGGCTTCAGATTGGTTTCACAAGTCGGCGCAACATCGAGGGCCGAAGGGCCTGTACTGCGCTATAATGCTCTATGTTCTATGTTCTATATTCTATGTTCTAAACCACTGCTCCACATACTTGCTAACTCGTCAAGACCAGCTCAAACCATTTCAAACAGTAAGTGTGAATAAGGGTTTGTATCTTTCCCCAAGTGTAAAACACTGGGAAACTGGAGAATGTAACCATGTCCTACCCTGAATAAACAGACACTCCTGAGGACAGGAGGAACATCACATATGGCCCCGATCTGCTGAGCTCCTCCCTTTATCCAGACCCTGACCTCCATCCACTCATCTGGAGCAGAGCTGCTCAGTGAAGCTAGAGCAGTTCTAGCAGTGGGATTGTCAGGGTGAATAGAGGCAGGGAAGCAGGAGGGTCGAGTGGAGGGAGGATTTTCAGTCTCCCCCACCCTGAGTGTTCTCACTCCTCTCCAATCTAACCCTTTCCTACAATCACTGTGTTCCAATTCAACCCCCATCCTGTTCCATTATTCCCACCCTCTCTCACTGACAAACTGCTTCTCAGCTTTCAGTAACTGACTCACTACACAAAACATACCCCAGCCTATAAAACTGACTAGCCTCTGGCTCAGCATTAACACATGACATTGTGGAAACAGCAGAATTAAATTGTCAGCATGTGTGGTGAAACACTGAATTCCAGGGTTCCCTGCAAGTTCCAAACTCCTAAAGTTTGGTATGGTAATAAATCCAAGTGTTGAAGACATGAATTACATGATTGACTTTAAATGAATTAATGCCGG
>NW_025979928.1:3929-5885 GCF_021869965.1 Rhincodon typus | reverse complement strand
GGGTTAGATACAGAGTAAAGCTCCCTCTACACTGTTCCCCCATCAAACACTCCCAGGGACAGGGACAGCACGGGGTTAGATACAGAGTAAAGCTCCCTCTACACTGTCCCCCACATCAAACACTCCCAGGACAGGGACAGCACGGGGTTGGATACAGAGTAAAGCTCCCTCTACACTGTTCCCCCATCAAACACTCCCAGGACAGCGACTGCACGGGGTTGGATACAGAGTAAAGCTCCCTCTACACTGTCCCCCCCCATCAAACACTCCCAGGACAGCGACAGCACGGGGTTGGATGCAGAGTAAAGCTCCCTCTACACTGCACACCCCCATCAAACACTCCCAGGACAGCGTCAGCACGGGGTTGGATACAGAGTAAAGCTCCCTCTACACTGTCCACCCCATCAAACACTCCCAGGGACAGGGTCAGCATGGGGTTAGATACAGAGTAAAGCTCCCTCTACACTGCACACCCCCATCAAACACTGCCAGGGACAGGGACAGCATGGGGTTGGATACAGAGTAAATCTCCCTCTACACTGTCCCCCCATCAAACACTCCCAGGACAGGGACAGCACTGGGTTAGATACAGAGTAAAACTCCCTCTACACCGTCCCCCCAGTCAAACACTCCCAGTGCAGCTGGGTTAAGTGTGATCCCTGTGCAGATTCGGTTGGGCAATGGGGAGACGGACTGTGTTTGTATCTATACCCTCTGTGTGGGGCAGTGAGGCATGGCACTCAGAGCGATATTAACGATTACCTTGATCCCCTCGGACATGGTACCTGTACTCCTCACCACTCCGTCCTGCCTGCGGCCTGTAGTAATATGGGCCGCACGCCCCCAGGCTCAGGAGATGCAGCACCAGGAGAGCTTGTCTCATCCTCATCCACGCACGGTCATCCAGTACAAACTATCACTGGGTTGCAGAATAACAGCGAACTGTCAGAGCTTGGCCTGAACAAGTCGATGGAACTGGACAAACTTTTATCGTTAAAGGGGCTAGCTATGTTTCAGTGACACAGGCAGAGATCCTGTCTTGAGTGTAAGAGTTGGGCAAGACGTCACTGAGTTTACATCTGGAGTACAATGTGCAAATCCAGTTGCGCTACTCTAGAAATGACATTAGATGGAAAAGATTTACTAGCATGCCATCTGGACTGGAAGGTTTGTGCCAGAAGGAGAGTCTGGGACTGTTTTTCTCCCCCTCCTGGAGACTGAGGCACTGACCTTACAGAAGATGTGGAAGTGTTTGAAAAGGTGCAGAGGAGATTTACCAGGATGTTGCCTGGAATGGAGAGAAGGTCTTACAAGGAAAGGTTGAGAGAGCTAGGGCTGTTCTCTTTAGAACGACAAAGGATGAGAGGTGACCTGATAGAGGTGTACAAAATGATCAGAGGTATAGATAGAGTGGACAGCCAGAGACTTCTTCCTAGGGTGGAGGTAGCTATTACGAGAGGGCATAGTTTTAAAGTGAAAGGAGGTAGATATAGGGGAGACGTCAGAGGTAGGTTCTTTACTCAGAGAGTGGTAGGGGAGTGGAATGCATTGCCGGAGAGGGTAGTGGAGTCGGCCTCATTAGGGGCATTTAAGTGGCTATTAGATAGGCATATGGATGACAGTATAAGGTAGGGGTGGAGGTTAGATAGACCTTAGGTTTAGGGTAAAAGTTCAGCACAACATCGTGGGCCGAAGGGCCTGTACTGTGCTGTACTGTCCTATGTTCTATAAGTCTATAAAAATCATCACTCCCAGGGACAGCATGGGTTAGATACAGAGTAAAGCTCCCTCTACACTGTCCCCCCCCATCAAACATTCCCAGGACAGGGACAGCACGGGGTTAGATACAGAGTAAAGCTCCCTCTACACTGTCCCCACCATCAAACTCTCCCAGGACAGGGACAGCACTGGGTTAGATACAGAGTAAAGCTCCCTCTACACTGGTTCCCCCCCATC
>NW_025979928.1:304-3919 GCF_021869965.1 Rhincodon typus | reverse complement strand
GGGTTAGATACAGAGTAAAGCTCCCTCTACACTGGTTCCCCCCCATCAAACACTCCCAGGACATGGACAGCACAGGGTTAGATACAGAGTAAAGCTCCCTCTGCACTGTACCCCCATCCAACACTCCCAGGACGGGGACAGCACGGGGTTAGATACAGAGTAAAGCTCCCTCTACACTGTCCCCCATCAAACACTCCCAGATAGCCCATTGTAGGGGAGTGTAAACCTGGGGCGGTTTAAGGGGAGAAGTGGGGGGGGGCGTGAGAGATACGAAAGGAGTCCAGGGGGTCAATCTATTTGGCATGAAACCACCTCTGATGGTCAGGGTAGGACCATCTGATTCACTCATGGCCTCACTGCTATCCTCACCTGGCGTGAACGTGACTCCAGAGCTACAGCAATGCGTTTGATCTTTCGCCACCTTCTAGCAAATTGGGGTTGGGCTACTAACGTCAGTGAACAAATTATACAGAAAGATTTTATGAGATGCGAAATGGCGGAGGGGGCGGTCACCAGGGTGGGACGTGCGTGGTTGAGGTTTTGGGGTCAATGGTTTCTGGGTTAAAACCCTGGAGCATCCTCCCGGAGTGGACTGAAGCGTTTCTTAAGGAGGTGTGTGCCTCCTGCGGATGAATTTTCAGAAACGGCAGCGTAGCCCTGAGGGGCCGAACGGCCTCCTTCCGTTTGCATGCGTGTTGCAACGAGCCCAGTTATTTATTTTTTTTGTTGTTGGGGGCAATCTTAAGGAAGTTCCTTCTGCTCCACAGCCTTATAGGAGGAAACGAGACTGACTGGGGTCATTGGAGAGTTGGACGGGGAGGGGTGTGGGGGGAGGAAATGGATTGAGGCAGGGGGAGGGGGGGTACAGGGGGGATAGGGGGGGGGGGGGGGGGGGGGTGGGTATGTCTCTAGCTGCCTTGGGTCCACGGTTCGTCCTGTGGGGTACAAGTATTGGAGAGGAGCAGGGGGAAATTGTAGCTACAGATAAGCAGGGTTATCAGGTCACCATTTCAAATAAACATCGCGAGTAACACACCAGACGTTCACAGTTACACAACTCAGACGGAGGACGCTCGGCCCGTCGTCTCCATGCTGGCTGGTCGCGAACGCACCCCGTCTCCCTGCCCTTTTCCCTCCCAGCCCGCAATGGAGATTTCCTATGTCAACGTGTCACGCTGCAGTTACACCGTCCCACAAGCGTGGGCGCTGCGCCACCCTGGTTCCGTAGCTCCTTGCGGGTGCTGCCCCGCAGCGCAGCAAAGCTCTTGAGCTGGAGGAGGCCATTCGGGCCGCCCTGCTTGTTCTAGCCCTTTGCGAGACCGCTGCTGTTTCTTGTCTACTCCCGCCCCCTCCAATTCCTCCCTGATGAGTATCTCACCACCACAACACCCCCCCCCCCCCCCCCCGCCCCCTTCTCTCTCTCTCTCTCTCCTCCGCCTTTTGAAAGTCCCTGTCCAATCCCCTCTCCCTTCCGGATCACAACAACTGCATCCAAACAACACAACAACAACAAAAAAACAGGCTCCCCTCCCCTCCGAAAAACCGAAAGGGGCGCAAGGGGGTCCCGGAAATCGAACCGAAACGGAGATAGCACGGAAAATCTCAGCAGGTCTGGGCGTTAAACCTCCAATTTCTCTCCGCGGACGCTGCCAGGCCTGCTGAGATTTTCCAGCAATTTCTGCCTTTGTTTCTCCTCCTTCCCCCACCTCATCTCCTGTTGGCTCCTTTTCATCCATCAACCCCCCCCCCCGCCACTAATCGGTGACCGACACGCGCCCCCCCACCCCTCCGCCGCCTTAACCCATGGGAACGGTCTCTCTCTCCACTCCCCCCTCGATCGAAAACCCCTGCTTCATTTTGTACCATTCGGTCTCCCCCCTTAATCCTCCTCCCACCCTGTGCCCCTCGCTCTGGTCGCCCACCTTGGCGTCCTCCTCTCACCCTTGCCCTCGCTTCCTCTGTCGCACCCCCCCAACCCCACCACCTTTTCTCTCTCTCTCTCTTGCCCCCGCACCCACCTTCCGACTTTCCCTCTCTCCCCCCACCTCCCCACTTATGCCCCTCCCGCACCAAGACCCCAGATAAGACGTGTCAGTTGACAAAAGCGTCCGACTGAGAGGAAGTTGGGGGGTGGTGGGCAATGGAAGGATAACCTGTGTAACAGTCTTAATGCCAACCCATGCCCACCACCCACAACGCCCCCTCCCTCCCAAAACCCTCTTAACTTGCCACCTCCGCCAACATCCCCTTACCTCAGTGGGATGCTGTCCTCCTCAATTGTGGGACTGGAGTGTGATGAGTTAGTGGGGAGATGGGGACATACGGCCTAAGGGGCAGGGTGACTTGAGAGGAGAAAATTGTCCTCCTGTCAGATCTTCGGTGACAAGCATTAATCCTGCCCTGGGCTGTGCCTTATTGTTGTGCAACAAATGCAGCTCAGCTCTCAAATCCCAAAAAAACAAAACAGCCTCTTTACCCTGCATTGTGAAGAGCCCTGTGTGTAGTGTTCATTGTGCGTGCTGTTGTGATCTTATGCCTCAGAAGCAGACGATTAATGCCCAGGTTTTCTGAAGGATGTATTGTCCTAGAGAACGAAGTGGCCCAGCTCGAATGTCGCTGCCTTCACACATCGCCACTCTTTCTCCGTTCCTGCTGATCAGTGGGGAAGGTGGGGGGAATGCACAGCCCAGCGTTTGCCAGTTCCCATGGTTTGAGCTTCTCTGTTTTTAATCAGAGGTGCCCCTATCAATCATACTCACTGTTGCCTTGCGGGAGACAAGGTCAGAAATCACGCGACACCAGGTTATAGTCCAACAGGTTTATTTGAAATCACAAGCTTTCGGAGCCTCTCTGCTCGTTCAGGTGTTAGTGAGAGAGGTGGTATCAGACGCAGAGTTTATCGGTAAAAGATCAAAGGGTCACACCACTGATGAGGATGTATTAAACAAACCTAAGATGCTGTTAAATCTTTAATCAGTTCGATGATTCATATGTATTTGTAAATCCCCAAATTCCTTTCAAGTCACTGTCCTGAGAGAACTGAAGGTTTTATCAGTGTAATGAAGAGATAACATTTTAGGTCAGACAATGCATGTTAGGTGTGAGGCCTGGTCTAGAATCTGTTTGTGTTTTGCTTTGGAGTCAGACTGGTTTTATTTCTAAAGTAGGAACTTATAAAACACCAGATTGACTGACTGTATATAAATTGTGTGATTTTTGAACAAAATAGAATGTATCCGCAAATACAAATTCACCCCATAGAGTTACATTTGTGTGTATGTGTGCCTCTCTCATGCACTGTCTCTCCCTCCCTCCGTCTCTCATTACCTGCTCACTGTCTCTCCCCTCCCCTCGTGCACTGTCTCTCTCTCCCCATGCGCTGTCTCTCCCTCCTCCCTCCCCGTGCACTGTCTCTCCCTCCCTGTGCACTGTCTCTCCCTCCCTGTGCACTGTCTCTCCCTCCCCGTGCACTGTCTCTCCCTCCCTCCCTGTGCACTGTCTCTCCCTCCCCGTGCACTGTCTCTCCCTCCCTCCCCGTGCACTGTCTCTCCCTCCCTGTGCACTGTCTCTCCCTCCCTGTGCACTGTCTCTCCCTCCCCGTGCACTGTCTCTCCC
>NW_025979928.1:0-204 GCF_021869965.1 Rhincodon typus | reverse complement strand
CCCTCCCCATGCGCTGTCTCTCCCTCCCTCCCTCCCCGTGCACTGTCTCTCTCTCCCCCACCGTCTCTATTTCTCTATCTGCTTGTCTCTCTCTATCTTTCTGTATCTGTGCGGTTCTCCCTCTCATTACCATCGCATTGCACTGTCATTCTCTGTCTGTGTGTGTCTCTGTCTCTGTGTGTGCCTGTCTCTGTCTCTGTGTGT
>NW_025979927.1:0-5886 GCF_021869965.1 Rhincodon typus | reverse complement strand
GGTGGGGAGGGAAAGATGTCTTTGGTGGTGGGGTCGGATTGCAGATGGCGGAAGTGTCGGAGGATGATGCGTTGGATCCGGAGGTTGGTGGGGTGGTACGTGAGGACGAGGGGGATTCTTTTTTGGTTTTTATTGCATGGACGGGGTGTGAGGGATGAGGTGCGGGAGATGTACATTGAGTTAGTTCCTGTTACCAGTGAAGTGTGGGCCTGAGTCAGGCGAAAGCTCCAGATGCCAGTGTTACCTCTGCCAATGGGTGCCAGTGGGCAATCGGTTTGCGAGGGTATGCCAGCATTTCATTCCAGTGGTCACGACCAAGTCCTTCAGCATCTTGTCCGACGTGACAAACCCCAATGACTTCATTGTGACCAACGCTGTGGATGAGGAGCAGAAACTCATGGTTAGTTTGACACAAAAGCAACAGCAAGTGGTAAGGCAGGAAGCAGGTGGAGCAAGAACAGAATTTACACACCATTCGGGGGAAGAAAATATACCCTCCTCAAATTTATATGTTTTTGGAGAACTGTGTCTATTAGACCTCAAACAAGCAATTTGCACCAGTGCAACTCTACCTTTTTCACAGATTTATGTGAAACATGGTGTTGTGACCATTGGTTATAAAGCATACTCGTGGTTTAAAGTTTTTCCAATAATTTTCGCTTTGTCACACAGACATAGGTATCACTGGCAAACCTGGCATTTGTTGCCACCCCTAGCTGCCCATGAATTGATTAGCTCTCCAGAGCCACTTCAGAGGGCAGTTAGGAGTCAGCCGCATTGCTATGGCTCTGAAGTTACATGAAAGGCAGATTGGGCAAGAATGGCATTCCTTCCCTAAAAAGATATTAAAACGTTCCGCCTCGGGAGCCTACAGTCCAATGACCTAAACATGGAATTCACCAGTTTTAAAATCTCCTCATCCCATATCCAACCCTCCCTCTCATCCCCGCATCCTAGAGTGGACACAACCTGTCCATCTTATTTCCCATCTATCCACCCCACCCATCCCACTGACCAACCCCCACCATTCCCTACCTGTCACCAGCCCCAGCCCTCCTTTCTCTATTTATTTCCCAGCTCCCTTCCCCCTCCCCATTTCTGAAGAAGGGTCCCAACCCGAAACATCAACTTTCCTGCTCCTCTGATGCAGCCTGGCCTGCTGCGTTCCTCCAGCTCCACACTACGTCTCTGACTCCAACTATCTCTCTCATTAAAATGAACCAGATGGGTTTTGTTTAATGAGAGGTATCTGGTCACCATTAAAATAAGCTGTAATTCCAGAGTTTGTATTCAAAATTAAATCTCATCAACAGTCTCACCATCAGAGATTCAAACTCATGGTTTGGATGACTAACTATAATCACTCTGCTGCTGTCTCCCCAGCATTCAAAATTCAGGGACCTTGATACTGTTCACCTGGATCATTACATTTGCCCACAACATGTAGCTACCCTCAATGTAAATTCTCAACAAACTGCCCAACCCAATAAGGGACCTTGACCAATGCTAGAACATTTGGTGGGATAAGAAGCAGACATCCTCTGAGGGCGCATCTTAAAATTAATGGTGCTTTGCAATTATTGCAGACTCCCGTAAAGTGGTATAGTGGAAATGTTACCGGGCTAATGAGGTAGGGAAACATGCTCAAATCCCACTGTAACAGCTGCTGGAATTTAATTTCAATTACCACTATTTCTTTTACAAATCTGGACATTAAAAGATAGATTCAGCAATTGTGTCCATAAAACTGTCAGTGATTGTTCAAAAAATAAACCTCATCTGCTTCATTAATAGCATTTAGGGAAGGAAAACGTCGAAAATAGGAGCAAGAGTAGGCCATCCAGCCTGCTAAGCCATTCAATATGATCATGGCAGATCCTGTATCTCAATTCCACTTTCTCCCACACCTGTTGATGCCTTTAAAAATCCAGAAATATCTCTCTTTCTTTCATATACGTGGCCTCCACAGCCTCCTGTGATACAGAATTCCACCAAAAATCTGCCGTCCTTTGTTTGTCTGACCTCCGTGTGAATCCAGACCCACAGTAATGTGGTTGACTCTTAACTTCCCTCTCCGAAATCACCTATAAATAATTAAGAATGGGCAGCAAATGTTGGCATTGTCAATGATGCCCAGGTTCCATGAAAGAATAGAAAAAAAAAATGCCTCTTTCCAATGAAGCAATCCCCATCAGGTATTTGATAGTCATAGAGCATTACAGCATGGAAAGAGGCCCTTCAGCCTCAAGTGTTTGTCTAAATACTTGTTAAGTATTGTAAATGGTTCCTGCCTCTCTCACCCTTTCAGGCTAGGAGTTCCAGATACCCAGCATTCTCTGGGTAAAAATATTTCTCCTCAAATCCTCTCTAACCCTTCTGTCTCTTACCTTAAATCTATGCCCTCCAGTAACTGACCCCTCTACTTAGGAGCCCTACCTATGCCCGTCATAACTTTGTAGTCCTCAGTTAAGTTCTGCTTCAGCCTTCTTTGCTCCAAGGAAACAACCCCAGCCTATCTATTCTCTCTCCACAGTCGAAATGCCTGGGCAAGACCTGCTGCATCCTGCCCAGGTATTCATTGTGGGGAATTTTTGTGAATGATCTGTTGAAGCATTGGAATAGATGATAAAACAACAGGAAGAAAAACTCACCGATCATAGTCCATGACTGTAATCGAGAGACTGACTTGCTCCATACTCTCTGGAGGAATATCAAAGATGATAGCCTCATTGTAAACAGGGTTCAGAGTGTTCTTCTTTGTCGTGGTTTTTCGCTTTTTCAGTCTTCGTCCCTCACAAATTAGAGAAACCTTTACGTACGGGTCTGAAAACAAACATTTATTTTACTGCAATGAACAACTCATCTCCAGACTCCCCAAAACATTACTCCACCACTTACAAGTCTCATGAAATAATCTCCCGTCTGGATTTTCATCCTTCTATCCAACCCTCTTCATCTCCACTAGCCCCACAATCACCTAAGATCTCTGTCTTCCTCTAATTCAGACCTCTTGCACATCCCCAATCTTAATCACTGCACCAATGACAGCCGTGCCTTCAGCGTCCTGAGCCCTAAACTCTGGATTTCCCTTCCCTATCTCCATACCTCACTTTCCTCCTTCACCATATGACCATATTGGTTCATTTGCTTTACCCCACTTTTTGCTTAATAGCACTCCTGTGAAGTGCCTTGGGATATTTTTGCACATTGAAGACTCCATAAATATAAAATTTTGTTGCTTATAGGAGATGTGCATGAATATTCACGTAGTCTGTTTGATTTAGGACCCTAGCCACCAGCTTAAACATTTACTGGCTTACAAGGTAGGCAGAGGTAAGACTGAGGATTAGCAGCAATTGGAATCGAGTAAAGGATGATCCAGAAACTGGAAGACAAAAGGGTAAGTAGAATACGAATCTAAAGTAGTGAGAAACATAAAAGTATGCTGTAAAAGCTTCTTTAGGAATGTGACAATGAAAAGATTAGCAAGGACAAATGTGGGTGAATTTTAGGCAGAGATGAGAATTTATAAAGGTTATCAGGGAAACAATAGAGAATGTAAATAATTATTTTGTGCCTGTCACCACAGTGGAAGGTACAGTAAATCTCCCAGATATTCTACAGAATTGAGGGATTTGTGAAAATGAAAAACTGAAAGAGAGGTCCAGACTAATAAAGAGCTAGTACTGGATTCAAGGCAGTTAAATCCCCTTGACTAGATGAGTTATATCTCAGTGTGTTGAAGGAGATCATGATAGAAATAATAAGTTAATAATAGTAAGCTACGTTTCATCATTCTTTGGTTTCTGGAAAGATTTTTGTAGCTTAAAGTAGTGACTGTAACTCGAATATTTCAAAAAAGGAGGGAGAGAGAAAATGATGAACAATAGATATATTAATTTGAGATTATTAGAAGAGATCACAAAGTATGTGATAACTGGCTGCTTAGAAAATAATTATATTATTGTGCAGATACAACAAGGATTTAGAAAAGGAAAGTGGTGTTTGACAAACCAACTGGAACTTTTTAAAAATGTTACTTGTAACAAAGGATAACTAGTGAACACAATGCATTTGGATTTGGAGAAGGCTTTCGATAAAGTTGTTCACAACAGGGGTTAGTAAATAAAATTAGATTGTGTGGGGCTTTAGAGAAAGTACTAACATAGATAGAGGACTGGTTAACGGGCAGAGGAGAGGTAGTAAGAATAAATTGGTATTCTCAGTGTGGCAGGATGTGGAATACTGTTATGAAAACAGTTTATAGCCTTAAGGAAGTTACAGATATATCAAACTTTTAAGTACAACATATGAAAGCAAAATTATAGCAGATGCTGGACATCTAAAATTGATTCTTTCAGTTTCTATAACAAATGACCAAGATGGCTCTGAAAAGAGTTTTAAATTCATAGGGGATCTGCTCAAGGTTAGAGTAACTTTCAGAATTCATAGACTTGAGTTTATGCTCTACAGGCAACAAGCAAGTGAAACAGCTGAATACTGTGCTGCTAGAGAGTGCTACAAAAACGGCTGAGAACAACTCATGGTATCGTTCACAACACCAATCATTCTGAGAAACTCCCTCTTTGACAAAGCTAAAGATTACATTATTGAAAGACAGGCGAAAGTTCAAAGCCATTGTTTCATGACAGCAATGTGTCACGCACTTGACTCTACAACAATAGCAATGGTAAACAAAGTCAGACCCCTAATCATACATGAAGTGATGTTACCAGCATTCTACCACACAAGCCCAAGACACAGCATAAAGCCCAAATACTACACATGAATATGGTTGAGTCAAAGTTCAACACCAAGGACATTCCCAAAGTTACATCCTTAAAGTGCGATCAAGTGGATTAAGGTCAGGAATTAGCTGTAACACAGCAAATTCCAATCTTAACATTCCTGTGGGTAATTGGACACATCACATTGTCAATACTAAAACAGCTTAAGCATACATGATAAAGGCGGTGTATCCCAGGAAAAACAGTCAGTATGAACTGCAAGGTAAAATCCAATATGAGTGCTAACATTATCCTACTAGATATCCTAAATGAGGTATATGCAAGGAAATGGTGCAGTGTGGTAAAATCAATGCATCACAAACCCATTCCTATAATGGATCGGAGGTCATAGAACAGAATTACAGAATCCCTACAGCATGGAAGCAGGACATTCAGCCCAACAAGTCCATGCCAACTCTTTGAAGAGCAGCTAGACCCAGACCCCTACCCTACTCCTGTAACCCTGCAACTCCCATGGCTAACCCACCTATCCAGCACAATCCCTGGACACTATGGGGTAATTTAGCGTAGCCAATCCATCTAACCTGTACGTCTTTGGACTGTGGAAGGAAACCCACGCAGAAACAGGGAGAATGTGCAAACTCCACACAGACAGTTGCCTGAGGGTGGGATCGAACCCAGGCCCCTGATGCTGTGAGGCAGCAGTGCTAACCACTGAGCCACAGGGCCACCCCTTCCTCAACTAGACACTGTAATTCCGTCTTGGAAAGGACAGAGAGAATGGTGCAGCAGCACCAAGAAGAGTGTGTACCGCAGCCTCATTCAGGTCAAAATGTAAGCGTACCCGACACCAACTCCAACATTTCCATATGTGGAAGGATACAGATCATATGACTGCTGTGAGCAAGGGTCATGCTCCAAGATGGAGCAGAAGGCACATTTCAATTGCATTTGAGAACCCACAGGTAATCCAACACGATTCAGACACTGAACGTTTTGTGCTAACACTAGATAACAACACATCTACAGTAAACAGTTCACACCAATCTACAGTAGCTGACAACTGAATAGTATGAAATTGTTCAAACGTCCTGACAACAGTACACAGACTCAAGAGACAACAAGGTGCAGGGCTGGA
>NW_025979926.1:0-5886 GCF_021869965.1 Rhincodon typus | reverse complement strand
CCTTGGTCATTGACAACATCCTTCCTGCATTTACCTGGTTAGTCCCATTAGAATTTCACTGGTTTCTGTGAGATCTTTCCTCATTCTTCTAAACTCCAGTGAAGTTCCCCTTTACCAATCCATTCTGTCCTCATGTGTCAGTCCTGCCATTCCAGGAATCAGTCTGGTGAACTGTTGTGTATAGCCTCCATAGCCAAAACATCCTCCATCAGATAAGGATTCCAAATGTGCACACAATACTCCATTTGTGGCCTCACTAAGATCCTGTACAATTTCAGCAAGACGTCCCTGCTCCTGTACTCAAATCCTCTCGCTATGAAGGTCAAAATACCATTTGCCTTTTTCACCTCCTGGTGCACCTGCATGTTTACTGTAGGTAACTTGTGTTTTCCTGGTTCTATAATCCAACTGGATAACCTCTAACTTAGCCACATTATACTTCGTCAGCCTTGCATTTTTACCCAGCTTCGTGTCTTCTACAAGCTAATAGATATGACATTTAAGTTTCCTCATCTAAATCATCATTAGATAGTGTGAATATCTGGGGTCCAGCACTGATCCCTGCAGTACCGCACTGGTCACTAGCTGACACATGAGAAAATGACTGCTTATTCTGACTCTCTTTCTTTCCTGCCAGCCAGCTCTGTATCTCTGTGAATGCACAACCCTAAATGCTTTCACTTTACGTGCTCATCTCTTCTGTGGGGCCTTTTGAACGTCTTCTCAAATCCCAAGTAAATGACATCCACTGCCTCCTTATCAACTCTAAATGTTGCATTCTTGAAACATACCGGCAGATTTGTACAGCATGATTTCCCTTTGTAAATCCATGCTGACTAACTCTGTCCAATCCTGTCAGTTTTCCAGTGTTAGGCTAACAGTCGATAATTCCATATTTTCTGTCAGCCTTCTTTTAACTAGTAGCATTACCTTAGCTACCCTCCAATCCATAGGAATTGTTCATCTTGAAAGATGGCCATCAATTTCCTCTATTTAGACTCAAGCCCCTATTTTCAGAATACATCTGTTTCTCAGGCCAAATAAAAACCGAAAGAACTGCAGATGCTGTAAATCGGGAACAAAAACAAAGTTGCTGGAAAAGCTCAGCAGGTCTGGCAGCATCTGTGAAGGAAAAAAAAGTTACCGTTTCGAACCGAAAAGTTAACTCTGTTTTTACCTTCCCAGATGCTGCCAGACCTGCTGAGCTTTTCCAGCAATTTGTTTTTGTTATCTCTCAAGCCAGTTTAAGTACTCTGGCTGTAGATTACTAGGTGCTGGGATTTGTTGGCTTTTAATCCCATCAATTCTCCCAACACCATTTTCCTACTTGTACTGATTTCCTTCAGGTCCTGCTTCTGATGTGTTCCCCAGCATTTTAGAGATATTATTGGTGTAATCCTTTGTGACAACAGAACCAAAATATGTAGTTAATTGGTCTGCCATCTCTCTATTCCACATTGTAACTATCCCTGTTTCTGATTGTAAGGGATTTGTTTTCATTAATCTGTTTCTCTTCATTATATCTTTAGGAACTTGTACAATTTGTGTGTGTATACCCCAGAAACTTGCTCTTTATTTTTCCCCTCTTAACCAATCCCTTAGTCCCATTTTGGTGAAATATGAACTGCTCCCAGTCTTCAGATCTGCTTTCTTTTTAGCCAATTTGTACCCCTCTTCCTTGGATCCAGTACTACCCCTAATGTCCCTGGTTAGCCATGGCAGGGCCACCTTTCCTGTTTCATTGTGTCTGACAGGAAAGAACAACAGTTGTACTTCCTCCAAGTGCTCTTTTAAATGTTTGTTATTCCTTAAGTTTTATATTCCCTAATTTATCGTAGCCTGATCACGTCTCATACCATCGTAATTTCCTCTGTTTAGATTTTGGCCCCTAGTCTCAGAATCAACTCTGTTGCATTCCATCTTAACGACGCGTTTTATCACTGAGTTCTTCTTTCTCACACAGGTAGATTGCTAATGATTCCTTTCACATTACACAGTTAATATTTTGAAATTTAAAGTTGCCACAGTCTCAGAAGACCTTAGGACTGCTCTGTCACTTGGGGACCGAGAGAGAGAAGGCTAATGTGCCTTAACGTGAAGGTCAACATGCCTCAGGTGGGCAAGGTTAAGAATGTGGGATCTTCATGGTGACCTCAGGCAGTATGTGAATTGAGTACATGCTGTGGGCATCACTCTGAATTGCAAATCAGCCATCCAATTAACTGAGCTAACCCACCCCCAGCCATTACACAATAAGCAGTTGAGATGGCCTCTCTCCATTTGGGCCCTCAATGTATTGATCCTAGAATGTGTATGAGATGGTTTTTTGGAATTTCTCTATGGTATTGTTACTGAGTTGACTTGCTCAATCTATGTGCAGCTTGAAGTCACCCACAATAACCAAGATACAGGAGCAGAATTAGGCCATCTGGCCCATCGTTTCTGTTCCACCATTTTGATCATGGCTGACATGTTTCTCAGCTCCATTCTCTCGCCTTCTGCTTTCTCCAGTACCCTTGATGCCCTCACAAATGAAGAACCTATCTATCTCTGTCATAAATACACTCCGCAGCCCTCTACGGCAGTGAGCTTTATAAAATCACCAGTCTCTGGCTGAAGAAACCCCTCCTCATCTCAGTATTAAAGGGTTGTCCCTTTACTGTGAGGCGGTGCTCTTGGGTTCTAGTCTCTCTCCTACTAGTTGTAACATTTTCTCCACATCCATCTGTCTAGGCCTCTCAGTATTCTGTAAGTTTCTATCATATAGTCATACAGCATGGAAACTAGTTCATGCCAACCATGTGCTGAAACGAAACTAGTCCCACCTGCCTGTGCTTAGCCCATATCCCTCTAAACATTTCTTATTCATGTACTTATCCAAATGTCTTATTGTAATTGTATCTGCATCCACACAGGAGCCACTCTGTGTAACAAAAAAAAGTTGCCCTTCATGTCTTTGTTTTTCTCCTCTCGCCTTAAAGTATGCCCTCTAGTTTTGAAATCTCCGCCCTGTGGAAAAGATACCTGTATTCACCTTATCACTACCCCTTAAGGGCAGGACTTGTACAGTTAATGAAAGGGCCCTGGGTAATGTTCTACCTGAGTACCTTTGTACTTAAGATGGTGCTGTAAGTGGCAACTTGTAAACTTTTCACTATACTTGTGAGTATGTATGACAATAAAGCTAATTCAATTTGATTTTAAAAGATGCCCCCTAGTCTTGAAATCCCCACCGAAGGGAAAGGACACCTGCCATTTGACACCCCTCAGGATTTTTATAAACCTCCAAGTTCAACCTCAACCTCTTGTGCCCTGAGAAAGAAGTCCGAGCCTATTCAGCCTCTCCGCATAACTCAATTTCTCTTTTCCCAGCAACATCCTGGTAAATCTCTTCTGAACCCTCTCCAGCTTACTAATATCCTTCCTTTAACAGGGTGACCAGAACTGGACACAGTACTCTCGATGAAGCCTCACCAGCATCTTGTACAACTTCAACAAGATGCCCCAACTCCTGTACTGAAAGGTCTGAGCCTATGTTTGTTTGTGTACATGTAATGCAAACTTCAAAGAATTAGGTAACTGAAACCCAAAGTGTCTCTGTTCTACAGCACTATCCAAGGCTGAGTAAGTCCTGCCCTCCCCTTGTTTAGAATTAGAATTCCAATCGTGTGGAAACAGGCCATTCGACCCAACAAGTCCGCACTAACTCTCTGAAAAGCATCCCACCAGACTCTCATTTTCTGAAGAAGGGTCCAGACCCGAAACGTCAGCTTTCCTGCCCCTCTGATGCTGCTTGGCCTGCTGTGTTCATCCAGCCCTAAACCTTGTTATCCACCAGACTCTCTCACGTGCTCTGTCCCGATAACCCTGCATTTCCCATGGCTAGTCCACATAACCTATACATCTCAGGATACTACGGATGATTTAGCGGGCCAATCCATCCCATCTGCACATCTTTGAACCATGGGAGGAAACACACGGAGACACAGGGAGAATGTGCAAATTGTACACACAATTGCCCGAGGCTGGAATCGAACCCAGATCTCTGGCTCTGAGAGGCAGCAGTGCCAACCACTGAGCTACCATGCTGCCCTAAAATGCAATAGTTTGCACTCAATCTGTCATTTCTCAGCCCATAAACCCAATTGGTCAACATCTCTTTGTAATCGTAGATAACCTGTCCACGAAACCATAAATTTTGGTGTCATCAACAAACTTACTAACCATGCCTTCTATATTCTCATATCGATATCATTTATATAAATGACAAACACAAGTGGACCCATCACCGATCTCTGTGGAACACTGCTGGTCACAGGTGTCCAGTTGAATAACATCCTTACACCACCACACCCTGTCTCATGTCATTAAGTGAATTAAATAACCAATTGGCAAGCTCACTGAATCCCATGTGAGCTAACTTTACAAATTTGTCTACTATGTGGAACCTTGTCAAGGGCTTTACTGAAGTCCAAGTAAACAACGTCTACTACTCTGCGCTCATCAGTCTTCTTGGTTACTTCATCAAAAAACTCAATCAAATTTGCGAGACATGATATCCCTCGCACAAAACAATGATGACTATTCCTAATCATTCCTTGCCTCTCCAAATGCTATCTTTCAGTATCACCTCCAACAGCTTACCCACAGCCAAAGTCAGACTCAATGGTCTATAGTTCGTAGGCTTCTCCCTCCATCCCTTCTTAAAGGCAAAACTTTAGCCACTCTCCAGTCACCTGGCACCTCACCCATATTTATAGATACAAATATTTCTGCGAGGAGCCCTGCAATTTCCTCCCTTACTTTCCACAGTGCCCTGGGATACACTAGATCAGGTACCAGAGAATTATCCACCTTTATATTTTCTAAGACCTTAGCACTTCCTCTCCTGCAAAGCAAACTGTTCAAAACATCAATATTTATTTCCTTGAGTTCTCTAGCCTCCTTCAGTCCAACTTGTCCATGTCAACCAGGTTTCTCAAATTGAACTAGTCCCACTTGCATTTGATCCATACCTCTCTAAACCTTTCCTATTCATGTACCTATCCAAATGTCTTTTAAATCATGTAAGTGTACCTGCATCTACCACTTCCTCTGGAGGTTCATTCCATATAAAAACTATCCTCTGTCTGAAAATGCTGCCTATTGTTTCCCTTTAAATCAATCTCCTCCTTTAAAAATGTACTCTCCAGTTTTGGACTCCTCTATCCAAGAGAAAAGACTGTTGCTGCTCACCTTATCGTTTACCCCTCAATTTTCAAACCTCAACCTCATGTGTTAGAGTGCAAAAAGCCTATCCAGTCTCTCCTCGTAACTCAAACCCTCCAGTCCTGGTGACATGTATGCTGTAAGTGTAGCATGTAGCCACACAGTAGAATGTCAATCCAGCCGCAAGAAGCATCACCTAGTTTCCATTTCTTTGGCCCTTGGTCAAATAGTTTAGCAACAGAAACTGTCCAGTTTCATACATGGAGAGTGAACATTTGGGCTCGCTTTCTCCACAGTCAAAACTAATGTGAAATAGTTATTTTATATCTCTCCCATCTGCCAAGCTTCAACACGAAGACATCCTCCTTGATCATTAAGGTGCCCAACTCTCTCTCTAGTTGCTCTTTTGCTCGATATGAACTTGTTGAATCTCTTTGGATTATCCTTAGCCTTGGCAGATAAGTTACCTCATGCCCTCTCTGCCTTTCTGATCTCCATCTTAAGAAACCCTCTACACTTTTTATACTATTCAAGAAGTTCATTTGAACCTAGTTGTCTATCTCTAATATGGTTCTTTTTCATTCTTGACTAGCGCCTCAATATCTTTATTAATCCATTGTTCTCTAATCATACCAGCCCTACCTTTGGTCCAACCAGTCCATGCCAAGCATAATTCCA